>NW_027261002.1:0-40000 GCF_045791955.1 Oncorhynchus clarkii lewisi
GGCAAAATATGCAGCAGTGGGTGCTGCGGAGTTCGCCCGTTTCCTCCCCGGCACAATGCCCCAGCTGCGCATCCAGGCTGCTCAAACGTTGTCTATGTTTGGCAGCACATACCTGTGTGAACAACTGTTTTCTTTGATGAACCTGAACAAAACATCACACAGAAGTCGACTTACTGCTGAACACCTCCACTCAATTCTGAGGATTTCTTCAGCTCAGAGCCTTACCCCGAACATTGATGAACTTGTGGAAAAGATGGGACACCACCAAGTATCACCCTCAACCTCAAACAAGTGAACATTACTGTGCAATCACATATTTAGAGTTTTTACTCAGTTCAAGTTTAAAAGTTAAAATGTAATATTTGTTTTCACTGCATGTTACTTCTCCTTAAACAAAGTGTTGTTTTTGATTAATAGATTTTTGCACTTTATTTTTTTTTATTTCAATCCAATTATATTTTAAAAATATTTCAGTTGAGTGGATGATAGAAAATTGCTATTATTGTTTTTTCTTTGAAGTAAATTTAGCCCACTTTTGCTAAAATAGAAAATATAGTCTACTGATGGTGCCTTGAATACCGGTTTCTTTCATTTAATGTTCATGTTATGGGGATATTTATATAAAGGAAATTTGTCTTTTGTGTCTGTTGAAAATTAAAGATTACTGACAGAGCCATAAGAAAATATTGCTTTATTTATCTGATCATATTGTAATATATTTGTTAGGTTTTCAGTAGGTTCAATTAGGTTCACTAGACTATATGCGTCATTTAAAAATTTTTCAATGAACATTCGAACAGTCCGGCCCTCGTCTTGTAGCTGATTTTTTTATTTGGCCCTCCGTCCATTTGACTTTGACACCCCTGCTCTAGGGGATCCAAAGAACTTGGACTCGACGACTTTAAGAAAGAACAGAGTCTGTTGCTGGTGTCAATTGTGGATGCTGCAGCACCTACAAAGAGGAAGAAATATAACATAAGATACACCTGTAAAATATGTGGAAAGACGGGGACCAAGAAAGGCAGAATGACAAGTCACTTGATAACACACAAAGGGACTTCTAGTTGTGATATTTGTGGTGACAAATTCAAGCATCAGAATGGCTTGACAAAGCACAAGCTACTCAAACACAGTGTGAAAACCTACAGTTGCTTTGTGTGCGGAAAGATGTTTTTATATTCTAAAATACGTGACTACCATGAGCGCATACACGTTGGAGAAGACTACTGGTGCGCGGACTGTGGCAAGACGTTCAAGGAGCGCCAGGATCGCGACATGCACGAGTGCATTGTTTGCAAGGGAGACCGGCCCTACAGCTGCTCCGAGTGCAACAAGGACTTTGAAAGGCAGTACCATCTCAAACAACACCAGCTGGAAAAACACCCTCTAATGGTGGAGCAGACTGTCGAACCAGAACCTGAGTCCAAGGACATTGAGGACCAACAGAGTCCGTTTGAGTCAGCTGAGAGTCCTGAGGCACCCATAAGGAATGAACCGATACAATACACTTGTGAAATATGTGGAAAAACTTGGGCGACTCAAAATAGCATGCGCTCTCACATGTTTATACATAGAAAAATACAAAGGAAACACTATACCTGCGACGTCTGTGGCAAGGTATTTAGGCTCAAATCACCTTTCACCAAACATCAGCTCAGACACAAGGTAGACCTGCCCTTCAGCTGCTCAGAGTGCAACAAGGGCTTTAAAAGTCAGTACCAGCTTAAAAAACACCAGCTTGAAAAGCACCCTCTAAAGGTGGCGCAGCCGTGTTCTGATCTTGTATGGACAGCGACCTGAAGGCCTTTGGTTGGTAAGTTCAGGTCCCACAACCTGAGTTGAACAATGATCGTGGTGATGATGTCTAACGTGTGTTCTGTCTGAGAATGTCAGCTACCATTTATGCTCTTCACTGAACATGACCCAATTAAAATGGCTGTAATTGAATGAACATTTTTAAGTGTAAGAATTTTTGGTTTTAATGTCTCATTTTTTCCCTCATATTTTTGGCTTTGGCAAAATGTGATTTTTCCTTTTGTTTGAAAAGCATGATTTAGGCTTCATTGTTAAATAGCTTGTCGTATTTGAATAAAAACATATCCAGACTTATGTTTCCATTTTATAAACAGGGCAACTATGGAATGAGTGAGCGATTACTGATTTGTAAATACAGAGCAACTTTCTCCACCTGGAACTGAATGTGTTTACTTCTGTGACATGGTGAGTTCTCCTATAGAGGGAAGCGGAATCCGAGTAGAACGGCATCCTAAATCAATTTGGTCGATAAACTGGTATTTACGGTAGACTAACGTCATGACCTCTGCCACCCGGAAGTAAACAATGACATGTTAACGGCTAGCGAGCTGAACACAAACAATATCGCCGAAGATTTTCACATAAATGTAGTTAGTGCTTTTTGATGACATGGTACTTTTACTCTACAAACCATTCATCCAATACACTTAATGTGTAAGCTTTGAGTGAAATAACGTTAAGCGATAATGTCGAATTCTGTACCTTTTCACTCTCAGCTCGCCTCCATCATGGAGGTATTGGCTAACGCGGCAGTGGCAGAAATCTGCCAACTTGTAGACGATGGCTATGCCGTGTTGCGCCTTGAAATATCGAGAACTCAGAGCGAAAACCAGGCTTTGAAGAACAAACTACACCTGGTGGAGGTTCGTTCTAGGGAACGATCTGTCAAAAGAAACATCGTACCCCCATTGTCGAGCTGTTTTGGTGCGCAAGGAACAGGTGAGTTTCTATAGTTTACCAATGCAATGATAGACATTGAGTTTTGGTGCAGGAAATATTATTTGTGGACTGCATGTTCTCAATGCCGTGCATGTCATGGATCTATTGTTTTTCCACTCCGATATAGATCAAGTCGAAGAGAAGCAGTCCCCCAGTGTAAGGAGAAATGGAGGATCCGTGGTGTTGGGGGACAGGAGCACTAGGACTGTCAGTGAAGAGGTTAATGGATTTTAAGTTACATATCTGATATAGTTGCAGACAAATATATCAGCACTCTTGCACTTTTCTTAAATAGTTCCCCATTTATTAAATAAGTACTTTGATCACCAGATTTTCCACATGGCTTATTTTTGTACATTTTAATTTAAAAAAGTAAAAACGACGGCATGGAGAAAATTATTGGCACCCCGGAGCTAGTACTTGGTTGCACAGCCTTTGGCCAAGATAACTGGAGACAAGCGCTTCTTGTAGCCATCAATGAGCTTTCCACACATTTCTACTGACAATTTGGCTCACTTTTCAGCCGCGAACTGCTATAATTGTTTAATATTGGAGGGATGCCATCAACTGCTGTTTTTAGATCTCGCCTTAGGTTTTTGAGGTGATTCAGATCTGGACTTTGCTGGCCACTCCAGAACACTCCAGCCTCTCTTCTTAACCATTACTGTTTGCTTTTGTGTGTGTGTGTGGTTGGGCTTGTTGTCCTGCTGGAAGACCTATAACCTTCAACAGAGACCCAGTTTTTGGACACTGGGTTTAACATTAGACTACAAAACA
This sequence comes from Oncorhynchus clarkii lewisi, assembly GCF_045791955.1. Classification (NCBI taxonomy): domain Eukaryota; kingdom Metazoa; phylum Chordata; class Actinopteri; order Salmoniformes; family Salmonidae; genus Oncorhynchus; species Oncorhynchus clarkii. The sequence goes on from NW_027261002.1 coordinate 3,532, forward strand.
CCTGAATCTGCTGATGTCATGATGGCTTGCGCACTACCAGAGGTAGGGAGGGTGTTATTTTCATTGAATGCTTCATTTGGTTGTCAGTAAACACAGAGCTGATCTGTATTGCCAAAGAGTTCCATTTTTTTTTATTGGTCAACAGAACATTTGGGTGGATTTTGGTAAGTTAAATCAGGCATTTTGTGTCTCCTTCAGCAGTGTGATCTTCTTATGTCTACCAAAAACCAAACAAAGCATTCAAAGAAAAGAACACCCTCCCCACAATCAATGATGGGGGCGGTTTGACAATACTGTGGGGTTCATTTGCTGCTTCTGGTACTGGGGGCCTTAAATGTTTGCAAGACATTATCAAGGTGTTTTGGAATGCAATGTTCAACTCAGTGTCTTTGTTGAAGGTCCTCTTCCAGTAGGACAACAACCTCAAGCACACACAAAAAGCACCTTGGAATGCTTCAAGAAGAAGCGCTGGACTGTTCTGGAGTGGCCAATGAAAACTAAGTTTACAAAAATAACATTGCAGAATCAATGTTGAAAATCCAATAAGGTGTGGTGACCAAAAGTTAGACAAAAATGTATTTCAATTTATTTTAGAATAAATGGGGAATTATTTAAGAGCGCACTCCAACTGTACTTATAGACTGTGTGGTTATTCCTGGAGTGAACTTGAGGATACAGCAGGACAGAGTTGAGTCCAATTCCTCCTCTTGTTTTGCAGAACCTTGACACGACTGAGCATCCTGAGGTAGTGGTTGTAAAAGAAGAGAAATTGGAAGAGGAGCTGAGGGACTGTGGCTCAAAGCACAACCAGCAACCCAGGAGACTGAGTAGGTACCACACTTACCAATAGGATGGGGCCATAATGGTCTAGTTACAAAAAGTATACAATCGCATCATGAAATTATTGTTATCTTCTCTCTCTCTCATTCTTGTCCTCAGTTAGTGTGTCTCGGTCTCTTGTTGCTGTGAACGATCAAATCCTGAATGCAGAAACTTCACCTGTGGAGGTAGCTGAGGAGAAGCGGGACGGCGACAACCAGAGGCTCCAACAGACCGCGAACGGGCACAGCACGGCAAGCCAGCACACACACAGCTCGGACTGTGTGACATATCAGAGAGAGAGTCATACAGCAGCTGGCCTCTCTCGCATAGAGGATGGTAGAGACATGCTTGATCCATCTTGTTCTTATTTGGTGGAAACGGACTCTACTAAGCCACTTGATGCCCAGCCGCCCTTGACTCCGAGTGGGGTCACAACCTTGTGTGACAGTATGGCTTCCTCTGCCTCACTGGGCTGGAAGCAGGAGGCCGGAGGAGTTGACACTCTTAAAATGGAGGCAGGAATGCCCTCCTGGACAAAAGGGAGGGATATTGGAATGGGCCTGGCTGCTCAGTGTGGAGTTGACATCCCTGGGAAAAACAGGGAGGGTATTCAGCTGGGGAACAGCACAAACGTCTGTCCTCAGAGCAACGTTAACTTAAGGGAGAGCGAGTCATCGGAAGGGCGCAGGTCCAGCGAATCGGATGTAAAAGGATTCGATACCTCCTTAGACTATTTTTTCTCTCCGTCGGAAATGGCCGGGATACAGACTCACCACCGAGGAGACGGCGCTGGAGGCGAGGAGCTGACCTCTTGTCCGTATCCCGGCGACGATGGTTTCGTCAGCCCTTCAAACTCGACACAAGGGGGCCGCCTCTTCTCAAACAGACTGGTCAACTGCCAGGAATGTGGACGGCTGTTCTCCAACTCGCTAGACCTCGCACTGCACCAAAGAATTCACATGGGGGAGAAACTCTTCAGCTGCACCCAGTGTGACAAGCAGTTCCTCCACCTGCACCAGCTCAAGACCCACCAGAGAATACACACCAGGGAGAAACCCTTTAGCTGTTCCCAATGCGGGAAGCGCTTCTCCCAGTCCAGCCACATCAAGAGACACATGAGTGTTCACACAGGAGAAAAGCGGTTTGGCTGCAGCGTATGCGGCAAGAGGTTTTCACAATCCTGTAGCCTCAAAGTGCACCAGAGCGTCCACACCGGAGAGAGACCGTTCAGCTGTACTCAGTGCGGGAAGAGTTTCTCTGTGCTCGGGAACCTAATGAGGCACCAGAGTGTCCACAGTAGAACGCAGGATTAAGTCTTGAATAATTAATGGACACTGTATTCTGTTTATATCGTGTTGGTAAAATATTGATATAATGAATTTTGTACATCGTGCACGGTAAACATTGTTGTTTTGTAATAATATCCTGATGTAAACTGTCTCTTGGTGTGATGTGAACATATTAAAACATTCCCCCTGAAAATGAATGTGGAGTTATCATGCTTGTTCAGTGCATTGAATGAAAAACTGCTCCAAGTCACTAAATGATGACCCTATTGCTATTAAACCTACTACTTCATCAAAGGCTGCTCTGCAAACGTGGGTTGTCAAGATTTATTCAATTTTTGGGGGGTAAGGCTATTATGTTTAACAATTAAAAATTCTATGAAAAATATTGGTTGTGTGTGTAAGCTCTCGTGCAGTGTAATGTTTTGTTTAGAATAGTTGTTTTAGTCCTGTCTCTACTTTCAAACTCCGAAGGTGGCAGTAATGTGCTAATCCAGTCAAACGAGAAGAGCGGTACGTCATCAACAGGCGACACGATAGCATCCTTCTAGACCCGAAGCAGTATCGTTATTCAACAATAACAAGCTAGGGCTTTACATAAGTATTCAAACTAGTATAATCATCCAACATTTTTAAGCAACGATAGGCAATTTGGCTTAAGTATTTCGGTTGTAGATTAAACGGTGCATGAAGAGCAGAAATGGCAACAATGGCGGACTGTGTTGGTTATCAATTGCAAATAGCTTCGATAATGGAGGTGCTAGCCAATTCGGCGGTGGTCGAGATCTGCAAAATTGTTGATGATGGTTATTCCTCTCTGCGTTCCCAAATGGAGCAGGAAAGAGTGCAAATTGAGAGGGAGAGAGAGCAAACCGAGAAAGAGAAATATGTGCTCCGACGAAAATTACGCGAAATGGACGTGAAGATGCGGAGCTATGAGCGAAGACTCAGAAGACGCGATCTACGGAATGAAATGCATGCAGTTAATTTGAGAACACATGAAGGTACCGACAGCTTATTATTATTTATATATATTTATATATTTATATATATAAACGGGTTATAAACAGGGCTGGGTTTCTAAATGCAATCCGTTAGTTACCTGTCAAATTGTAATCAGCAACGTAATGTTTGGCTTGCCCAAACTCCCGAACGTAATATGATTACTTTCCCTTTAAGAGGCATTAGAAGGTAAAAATGAATATTACCAATTGAACGACAGCTATTGCGGGATAAATCAATGTTAGCGTTTACATAGATGGCCATAAATCGATGGTGCATTTTACTGTATGGGTTGGCTTTGTAGGCTTCTTCGAACCCATTACTTTCTACTACAGATAATAATACAATTAGGTTATCTTTACATTAACAAAGTCTGTCCGATTTCCAGTCACTCCAATTCATTGAATACCCCATGATCTTGAAGAATACGACTTGAAATATATATTAGCCAAATTATTTTACCGGAGCATAACCCAAAAACGAAGGATTTATTAACTTACTTTGTTGTTTATCTTGTCTTGGAGGACTGATCGGCCTCATTGCTTCGAGTTGAAAAATAAATGCTGCTCTCATGGAATGGCATGCATTGAGCACTACCGAAAAGTACCATTTGCTTAAGAAAAATGAATGACATATGCTGCATTTGCTATAGGCCTAATGTTTATGTTTTTGGTGCTGACGCTTTGATATTTCCATAATTTGCAACTATCAAAAGTGCGCGAGTTTGAGCATGTGTCTGTTAGGTAAATGGCACCCATACAAAACAAGATTTTAGTTTTGAAACAGCAGTAAAAGTGCAGTCGACTGGTATTTTGGACGCAGTAATTGTAGTTGAACTGCAGGTATACAGCACTGTAACTGCAAAATTACTGCAGTAAAATAATACTGGCATTTTCAACGAAGTATTTGCGACATACTGCAGTTATACTTCCCTCTGACTGCAATCTTTTTTTGTGAGGGCAATTTTTGGGAATCAGCACAAATTAGATTGAGCAATAAAAGCCCCACTCGTGGACTTCTTAAATTAAAATTGTGTTTGACAGTATGAAGCACAATAACACGGAGTAGTGTAGAAGGGAGGAATTCCCTCTAACTGTTATTCCATAGGGTGAGATCAACATTATGCAGCTGTTGCGAGAGTGCATACTTCACTGGCTGTACAATTAAACCAGTATTGGGATAAAGTACACACAGTGCCAGTGCCTTCAGAAAGCGTTTGTACCCCTCGACTTTGTTGTGTAACAGCCTGAATTCGGAATGGATTCAATGTTTTTTTTTTCTCACCCATCTACACACATCACACCAGAATGACAAAAACATGTTTTTAGAAATGTTTGCACATTTACTGAAAATTAACTACAGATATTTAATTTACATAGGTATTCACACCCCTGAGTCAATACTTTGTAGAAGCGACTTTGGCAGCGTTTACAGCGGTGAGGTCTCTAAGAGCTTTCTACACCTGGATTATGCAACATTTTCCACTTATTATTTTTAAAATTCTTCAAGCTCTGTCAAATCGGCCATTGTCCTGCTGAAAGGTGAATTCATCTCCCAGTGTCTGGTGGAAAGCAGGCTGAACCAGGTTTTCCACTAGGATTTTGCCTATACTTAGCTCCATTCAGATACATTTTATCCTTAAAAACTCCCCAATCCTTAATGATTACAAGCATACCCATAACATGATTCAGTCATCACTATGCTTGAAAATATGAAGTGGTGTACTCAGTAATGTGTTGTTTTGGATTTGCCCCAAAAAGTGAATTACTTTGCCACATTTTTTGCAGTATTACTTTAGTGCCGTGTTGCAAACAGGAGGAATGTTTTGGAATGTGTTTTATTATGTACAGGCTTCCTTCTTTTCACTGTCAATTAGGCTAGTAGTTGTTCATCCCTCCTCCGTTTTCTCCTATCACAGCCATTAAACTTGAACTGTTTTTTAAAAAGTCACCATTGGCCTCATGGTGAAATCCCTGAGGGGTTTCCTTCCTTTCCGGCAAACGGAGTTAGGAAGGACACCTGTATCTTTGTAGTGACTGGGTTTAATCATACACCATGTAATTGTAATTAATTAATAACTTCACCGTGCTCAAAGGGATATATGCAATGTCTTTTCATGTTTTATTCATTTGTAAACATTTCTAAAAACATATTTCCACTTTGACATTATGGGATATTATGTGTAGGCCAGTGAACAAAATCTCAATTGAATACATTTTAAATTCAGGATGTAGCACAACAAAATGTGGAAAAGGTCAAGGGGTGTGAATACTTTTTGAATGAATTGTACACGTTTGTGAACAACCATCAACCACAATCTGACAAAGGTGCAAATGGCTAAATGAGATACCAGCAGTGTGATTCACATCAATGCGCTATGTAGATATCAATAATAGGTGATATTCGTATCGTCCGTAGACTTCACCACTGCTGTCATCCTTACCTCCAAGTGTTTATTCAAGTTGGATAATATTTGGATGACGACAGCATTGGCACCAAGACATAGCTTGGACTGTAGCCTACAAAAGCCTATTCCTGCTCTTTTCCCGCAATCCATCAAACACCTTGGGCGTGTCATCATAGTCGTCTCTGACTTGTGGTCAGACTCACTCAGGTGGAACAAACTTAACTTGCGCCTTTTTTCAATGCTGATTTGAATATCATAGAGAAAACAGAAAGATTCACGCAAACATCGTTTCTGAATTTAAAGGTAACCCTAGGAGTAATCCTAGTTTTTCAAAAGTATCTGTAATCTAATTACAATATTTTTCCTGGTAACGGATTAGTTTGTTTGTTTGTAAGCAGTTACGAATTACATGTAATCCGTTACTCCCCTACCCTGGTTATACATGTTTTCCTGTTGTTTTCCTGTTTCACTAAGCAAATCAGAATAGGAGTGCTGATTTAGGATCAATTTAGCCTTTTAACCTGAATCATAATGAATAAGAGCAGGGCACCTGATGGGCAGGGCACCTGATGCTAGATCATCACTCCTACTCTGAGACACTTTGTGGATATGTGCCCAGATCTTCATACAATGATCCTAATAATGACAATGCTTCGCAGTTTCAGTGTCTTCAATTGCCATGCCAGTGAGTAATGACCAGGCCCGAGGCCCCCTGGCTACAATCGAGGACCATTCACAATACCACCACATGCCTCAGGTGTGTTTTTGCTGTCAAAATGAACGTAAATGACATGGAATAGGCTGAAACGTAATCTGTATTTTTCTATTTTATTTACAGGAAGACAGAACTGCATTGTCCCTAATCAAGCAGGAAAGAGTGGACAGCTGTGGCGTGGACCTGAAGGTAGAACAGAACATCAGCTCAGAGAGTAGACCCACTGGTAAGTTTCAGTGCAGATATTGATTACTTAGAACACTTTTTTATTTACAATCCACTCACTGTTGAAATACCCAACACACAGGCTACTGGCCTTAACTGAAGACATCAACTCTTAGCCCTTAGCTGAAGAAATCAACTCTTAGCCCTTAGCTGAAGACATCAACTCTTAGGACTTGTGCTGTGTTTAAAGGCAACCTATTGTATATGATTAGGAATGTCTGATCATTGTGTTGATGACTCCTTTTTCATCCTTGATGGTAGTTCCAGAACCCAACGACGATGACAGCGAGAGACATAACATGGCTGACACTCACAGCTCGCCCACAGCAGCCACAGAGGACCCCACTGAGCCCACTAGGACCAGTGGATCCGAAGGTAACCTCAAGTCAGAGATGGGGACAGAGGGTGTGAACCAGAGACCCCAGCAGCCAACAGGACCAGATCTCAGCACAGAGATACTGAATAGCCCCGGTTTGGATCTGGCTCTGATGCAGGAGAGGGTTCTGGGGCATCTGGGGCTTTCCTTGGCCCAGGCAGCAGCCGCAAACGCAGAGGCTGCCGGGCATCCATCTTGCTCCTACCAAACCCAGGCTGACGTAGAGAGCCAGTCCAGACAATTCCCCGGCAGCGATATGGGCGTCTTCGCCCCTTTTGACATGACAGCTCCTCCTCCTCCCGCACCGCCAGCGAATCAGAGGCAGCCGCATGGAGCCACGACGACGAACGAGCCAATGGGCTGTAACTTCTGCGGCCGCATCTTCCACAGCCAGGCGTCCCTGGAGGTGCACCAGAGGGTCCACACGGGACAGCGGCCGTTCAGCTGCCCACACTGCGGCAAGTCATTCGCGCAGCCCAACAACCTCCGGGTGCACCTGCTAATCCACAGTGGCGAGAGGCGGTACCGTTGCTCGATCTGTGGGAAGAGTTTCATTTCGTCAAGTCACCTTAAGAGACACAGGACCGTTCACACCCAGGAGAAACCCTACATCTGCTCTCGGTGCGGCCAGTCCTTCACTCAACTCTGCAGCGTTCGGAGACACAGACAGCAGTCGCGGTGCGGAGAGCCGCCTCACGCTCAAAACGAACTTTCTGCTTGACTGTAGAAAAGGTGTTGTACAGTACGTGTGTGTGTTAGCTGTATCTGAAGTGATTTACACTAGCTATAGGTTTCCTGATCAAAACGTTTCGCCTTTTAGTCACTTGGATGATAGGTCCACAGATAGAAGTTGAGAAATGTATGTTGTTAACTATAAATGAATATTTACCTAAAGATGACACTGTCATTAGCTTTATGTGACTGTTTAGTACAATACATCCCGTCTTACCTTGGTCATAAGGTAAGATGGGGTTGTCCCTGGGAAAGGCTTGTTTTTAGAGTAGTACTTTATTGATCCCAACTTGGTACATGGTTTTATTTTACCACTAGAAGAAGTCCAGGAGGATGAAGCAGGACATTACGGAGACCAGTGGATTGGACTGAGCCCTCGTCTGGCATGGCTGACTTCACTGTGTGACTGAATCACAGGGATGAACGAAGCAAATAATAAAAGGTTTTCCTGCATGTTTTGAAGGAGTTGCTGACAGGGTCATTTGAGACCAATGCACGTTCACGTGCTAGTCGGAACTAGGAAACGCTGAAATTAATGACTTGCTAATTGGCTCTAGTTATCATAGGTGTTTATACACTTGCTGCGCTGAACCAGTTAGCAAGTCGGAAATATTTAAGTTCCGACTAGCACATGAACGCGGCAATACTGAGGTATAACAGGTGAGAAGCAGTTTACACAGGCAGCCCAATTCAATTTTTCTCCAAAATGGTCTTTTGACCAATCACATGAGATCTTTTCACATCCAATCTTTTTCAGAGCCAATCTGATTTGTTAAAAGACCAATTAGTTGGGGGAAAAAGATCTGAATTAGGCTGCCTGTGTAAACAGTTGAAATGCACAGTGCGTGGACAGTTTACACAATCAGGTATTGCAAGAGAAGGGTTAATACATGACAGAGGAAGTGCAGGTTTATGCTGTCAAATCAAATAAATGTCAATTAAATTCATGGGAAATGGCCCACTGGATAGCTTTTTTCTGCAGTATTTTTATTAATTGCTTACACCAATCACTTATATCTGCTTCCTTGTAAGTAATCACAGCTCTCCAATTGGTTGGATTGGTTATACATATCCAATCAATTGTCTATATATACACACACAATGTATGTGCTAACCTCAAGAAACAAGAATGGATGCATTACTTAACCAAATCCCTATCGCGGAAATTCAGCATTACAGCGTGATTGAAATGTAAAGGCCGATGTTCCCGCGTTAATGGAGACTGCATTCACTGTAAACGTTGCAGATGTCGGCGCAATATGAAATCCCATTTTTAACACGCTATCTGTAATGCTTCAGCAATCCAGATTGAATAGAGCCCCTAGACCACGGTTCTCCAACAGGTACACTACCCTTCAAAAGTTTGGGGTCACTTAGAAATGTCCTTGTTTTTGAAAGAAGAGCAAATGTGTCCATCAAAATAACATCATATTGATCAGAAATACAGTGTAGACATTGTTAATGTTGTAAATGACTATTGTAGCTGGAAAGGCCTGATTAAAACAAAATAAATGGAATATCTACATAGGCGTACAGAGGCCCATTATCAGCAACCATCACTCCTGTGTTCCAATGGCAAATTGCGTTAGCTAATCCAAGTCTTCTAGGCAGAGTTGCAAAGAAAAATCCATATCTCAGACTGGCCAATAAAAAGAAAAGATTAAGATGGGCAAAATAACACAGACACTGGACAGAGAAACTCTGCCTAGAAGGCCAACATCCTTGAGTCGCCTCTTCACGTTGAGACTGGTGTATTGCAGGTACTATTTAATGAAGCTGCCAGTTGAGGATTTGTGAAGTGTCTGTTTCTCAAACTAGACACTAATGTACTCTTGCTCAGTTGTGCACCAGGGCCTATGTAGATATTACATTTTTAAAATCTGCAGTTTTCAGCTACAATAGTCATTTACAACATTAACAATGTCCACACTGTATTTCTGATCAATTTGATGTTATTTTAATGGACAAAAAAATAGTGTTTTCTTTTTGAACGGTAGCATATATGGCGAGCTACCAGTAACTCGCAGCCCACCTATGAGTAGCTCGACAAGCCATTCATGTGTTCCATTGCAAAGCTACTATCCAATCAAAGCCACATTGACATTATCCCACCCCTGGTTAGCCACTTTTGGCTTAAAAAGACAAACGTAACACAATATCTGCCAATTAATTTCCAGCAATATTTTTTTTCCAGAACTCACAATTGTTCTTCTGATGTGATTCGAGGATTGTTCATTGTTCCTCTATGAATAGTTGTAATATTGAGTAAATATAATAATATATATATATATATATATATATATATATATTTTAAATCTTGGTATATTGACAGAAAACTGATATTGTACACCAAGGACCCGGGGAAGAGTTGCAGGGTAGAGGATAATCAAATAATGTGCTATAAATTGTGTAGCTCGAGAAATGTTTCGTTTTTTTAAGTATCTATCATGCTCGAAAAGTTTAGAGGCCCCTGCCCAAGACATTTACTGCGGATTATACCATGTGTTTACGGTAAATTAAAATGTACGATAACACGTCATCATTAAGCGACACCGACCATGGCTATTATTGTAATTTATGAAAACAATAATTCGCTTTTTGTTTTGAATTTAATGTTAGGGTAAAGGTTAGTGTTATGTTTAAAATCAGATTTTATGAAGATAAATTGTAGAAATAGGCGGGGTTTAGCCATCCAAGTGGGGTGCTTCATTTTGGTAGTAGTGAAGGAGTAACGTTAGTTAACTACCTACTACGGATTCCATGGACTGCAGTGGTTCAACTCAAACTTAATCTGGCTGAGTCATACTACGAAAAAAACAGCGAGACACTGTGATGAGACCGTGCTTCCTGCCTGCCAACGGACTTTCTCTCCCGGATTGACCACCTCCCTCAGATGACCACTTAAACCATGAACTTTCTAATGACTTGTTTTTATAAATTACAGTATTTGTCTTTTTTTGTGCGCTTTGAGATTATTTCAAAAGGCGCTATATAAATAGAATAAATTATGACTTTGTGGCTGTTGTAACTAACTTTAGTGAAGACCCACGTAAACCAGCCTTTCTTAAAGTATGGGTCGCGGACCTGTTAATGTTGGGTCGCGACGTGTCAGAGTAAATGTATAATTATGTAATGAATTACTGGAATTGATTTGGCCAAGTGCAACTGCGGTCTCTGTTTAGCAGCGCTCTCAGTTTAGCAACGGTCTCTGCTCAGTTTATCACCTGCGCGTGTGTGAAGATGCCCATGTGCTTCGCGGTTTACCTGATCTTTTTTCTTGAAGATCCCTCCGCGACCCACAAGCTGCTGCGCTGTCTTTCAGCAGCAGATGATGCGCTGTGGTTCAGCGGCAGCTGATGCGCTGTGATTCAGCGGCAGGTGATGCGCTGTGGTTCAGCGGCAGATGATGCGCTGTGGTTCAGCGGCAGATGATGCGCTGTGGTTCAGCGGCAGGTGATGCGCTGTCGTTCAGCGGCAGATGATGCGCTGTCGTTCAGCGGCAGATGATGCGCTATCAGCCACTGATTTGTCATTCCCACTCGCCATCAAATTGACTCATGCTAGCAACAAATTCTGACTGAGCTCAATCGTCATGAGAAGCCAATACACCGATGAGTTTCTCGCTCTGTCATACAAACTTTGAGAAATAACGAGGACCTCCCTCAATGTGTTTTGTGCGGGAAAGTGCTTAGTAATGAGTCAATCAAAACGAACAAATTCATATAACGACACGTCCTGATACCGAGGGAATTGTTTCAGAACAGGGCAGAATGCTTCAGGAAACAGTGCTTCGACTGTGGGAAAGTAAATCCGCTAGCAAGGCATTGTTGTCATTTTATAACAGGTGATGAGCAGAAATAAGGGAGTACTCTCTCATAGTAGTAGATGTGAGTTTCTCTTGTTGAAAACTGTGTGTGTATTTTCTGCTCTACATCCGTGATTGTTTTTTTGAAATATTTTTTATTTAAATCGAACCTTTTTATTTAAATAGGGAAGTCAGTTAAGAACAAATTCTTATTTACAATGACGGCCTACCCCGTCCAAACCTGGACGATGCTGGGCTAATTGTGCATCGCCCTACCCTATGGGACTCCCAATCACGGCCGGATGTTATACAGCCTGGATCAATCAGTTTATTCCAGTTCAGAATAAAAGTTATGACTTCTGTTTTAACAGCAACAGCTCCAACCTAGACTGTCTTTCGGCAATAATTTCTACAGTAAGATGTACAGTAGGCCTGGACATTTTATCTGTACTGTTACTTAGGGTTGCACTATCAAAAATCCTGCTTGTCTGTTCTGTTATGTATCTGTGTGATGTGATCAATCAGTTTGTTCCAGTTCAGTTTAATTTTAATAGCAACAGTTCCAACCTAGACAGATATGTAAGAGTTTTTAATGGGTGAAAATAAACATGAATAGCTATTTATATGGCAATTTAATTTAATTGTTATTTGTTTTTGTCTATATTGCATTTGTTTTAGGCATAAGGGCAATGACATGTACCAATATTTACATATAGTTGCATATGTTCCTAAACTTGGGTCCCAGGAAAACACAATTTCTAATTTGGGTCTCAGGCTGAAAAAGTGTAAGAACCTCTGATGTAAACAATCAACAGTCTACCTTTGTACGGGTTTTCAGCCAAACAGGACAGGTTTCATTCATAAACTGATTGTTTGGTAACATTATTTTGATGTTCAGATGGAATCACGTTCTGGTTGTATCGGATTCAGACTGCATTTTGCAACACAGGTAGCGTCTATCATGGAGATGTTGAGCGAAACCGCCGCAGCAAAAATCTGCAAGCTCTTTGAGGATGGCTCCTCCAATTCATATTTGGAAATTAAGCAAAACATGGCTCAAGAAATATACTGCTATGAAAGAAGAATTAAACATTAATTGAAAGTAATCGAAACGAGAATGGAAGGACTACTTGCCACACAGGCAGAGTGACAAAACCAACATTTGGTTAGCCGACCGACTACACTAAATTCCTAGATTCATGATGGAGTTGAGTGGCGAATATTGTGTGCGGACAAGTTCCGACGTCACATAAAATACATGTTTAAAAAAAATAAAAATCAACGATTTCCGAGTTGCAACGATGGGACAAGACTAACTACCAACTGGATAAAAATAAAGATTTCAGCACACAAAGTAAATGCGTGCTATTCCTTGGGTGCTAAAATGCGCAGACTGGTCTCATAGACTAGACGTAACAAAGTAAACTTAAATCCGGGATACTCAAATTAGTATATGTTACATTTGGTATGGTTACATAAAATTGATTACTTAAGGCAAAAACAACGAAGGTTGCTTGTTCGAACCCCCGAGCCGGCAAGGTGGAAAAATCTGCCGTTCTGCCCTTGAGCAAAGCAGTTAGCTCCCCCCACAACATCTGCTCCCCGGGCACAGATGACAGAAACGTCAATTAAAGCAGCTCCCCGCACCTCTCTGATTCAGAGGAGTTGGGTTAAATGCTGAAGACACATTTTGGTTGAATGCATTCAGTTGTGCAACAGGCTAGGTATCGTCTTTCCAAAAGGTTCCATGTTCGAATCTCGTCACAGGCAACTTTAGCAACTTTGCAACTACTTATTACTGTTTAGCTACATTGCAACTCCTTAGCATGTTAGCTAACCCTTCCCCTAACCTTAACTTTATAACCTAACGCCTAACATTAACCCCTAATCCCTAGAGCTAGCTAACGTTAGCCACAACAAATTGGAATTCATAACATATCATACGTTTTTGCACATTCGTAAAATATTGTACAAATTTCGTTGTGTTTAGTAATTAATGCTTTTTGAGGTCGTATCGGTTATACATTTCTTTGTCACAGTTCGATTTCGGTTTAGCATATTTTTTTCAACAATAAATGCATTATGAAATAATGAGATTACAATGATTTTAGCTTGTTAATGGAAATTCCCGAGTTTATAAACCCAGAGGTGCAACATTGAGAGACTTCCGGGAATTGCGAAACAGACTAGGCTTATGTTTGATAAGTCAATGAGAGAAGTGAAAAATTCTTCCTTAGTTGTTAATTTTCTCGAAATCTAAAGGCACAACCTAGATTTGAGCCAACATCTTAAGTAGTTGAACATGTTATTACTCCAACCCATGAAGGTTTCAAACTGACACATTTAAATGTGTCATAAAGAACTTTATATCAAAGGAGTGCCTTTGAGTTCATGGCCTGCACATGCGCAGTTCGGTACGAGACGACCGTTAGATCCAATGATGTGTTTCTGCGCATGAGCTTAGCTAGCAAACGTCTCCATGACGAGACCTAGAAGTGTGATCGGGGGGATTTCATACTGTATTGTCTTGGGTGTATCCTTGCAGAGATCTTTATCTGTCTGAGCCGGATGTATTATGGTCATTGTAGTTAATTACCACGTTTTTCCACTAAACTAGGTTGAATATATGCTTAGTGAAAACTACAACTCCCTTCAGCCCAGTGTCCCACATAGTTCCTGACTTGATTTCTCTCTAGAGTGTAATTCAAGTAATTTAACTGACGTTGGTCAATTAGTTGTTTAATAACCGAACCCCCCCCCCCCCCTCCCCCCCGAAATGTTGTTAATCGCTCAGCACTAGCAATTCATAACATATCATATTAATTGTAATTCGTAACATACCATAATAAATGGATTACGGACATCCAAAAGTACATACCATAACATATACTAAAGGTAGTGTCTCGGATTTACGTACAGAATAATACGAAATGCTCTGAGACCACGTTGCAATGCCAGCTATTCTTTGGGTGCTGAAATCTGTAGTTTTTGATTTAAACAAATATTTTATTTGATGTCAGAGCTCCAGTCCGCCCACAATAGTCGCTGCTCAACTCCATCATACGTCTTAGAGTTGAGTTTAGTCGTCTACTGTGCGTGTACCCTATCTGGCTTGCTACCAATGAACTTGCCAGACCCATTGAATGCACCCACCAAAGTCTAAATTAGTCCTTGATAAGATGAAAATAATGAAAATCAGCAGTGGTCAGCACAGGATTCGAGGTCCAGATTTGAATTTGCCTGAGCTAGAACCATGAACTCCAGTGTCCCAGCATAGTAGATCTGGTAACAGAATGTTGAGTTGGCTACCACTTGCATGCTAACTTAATCTAACGATACATTTATTAACCAAACAACCACATCTGATCATTGGTCAGGTGGTTGGAAGTTGTAGTTTGTGACATAGATTCACTCACTCATTTGTCATCATTCTGACAGAGAATGGCAATGTCTCACTTTCTCCAGGAGAGGGAATCCTCTGCATGCAAACTTGCAATTTGACTGAGGATGAGCACAACACTTTTAGAATGCACTGTGCTGGTGAGCCCACTACATCACTTTATATGACTGTCCATAATATTCCACTTGAAAATATCAGAATAATATTCCTGAATGAAAAACGGTTGTTTATTTCTACAGGAGGCAAGTGCCAAATTGCCAGGAGTCAAACAAGAACATGTTGCATGTTGGGACGGTATTCATGAAATGGACACAATGAGCCGTGGGACCAACACTGCTCTCAAGTCAGAGGCAGACACTGAGGGAATGATCCAGACAAAACAGCAGTCAGGAGCTGAACACAAGTGTCTTCCTAAGTCTGAACCCGATTGTTTGAATTCGGGCCTCTCTGCCCCAGACGTCGAAGACTCCTCGTGTTTCTACGCCACAGACACTAGAAGACAGGCGACGCAGTTCTCAGACACCCCAGCGAGAGCAGCACCGCCGGCAGCATAGCTCCAATACAGATTCCCCCAGGACAGGCAAGGAATCGCTACACTGCAAACAATGAGGCAAGACTTTAAGCCAATACCCAGTGCTAGAGGCACATGAAATAGTGTGCTCAGGGGAGAAGACGTATATGTGCGAAGCGTGCGGCAGGGGTTTTCGCAAGTCGGAAATCGCAACATGCACCTAAAGTTTCACGCCGGCGAGAAGCCGTTCGTCTCCACGTTGTGTGGGAGGAAGTTCATGACCTTGAGTCACATGAACATCCATGGTAAAGGGAAGCCGGTCAAATGCTGCAAGTGCAGGAAGTGGTTCCTGGATATAGACAGCTGCCAAAAGCACCAGGTGGCACGGCGCAGCACGGTGTGACCAACACCAACAATAACCTTCTCAGCTGTGAGGAAAGTTGTTCTCTCTAGCCTGTCATCTGAACAGACGGAGACAGAAACAACGGCAGTCACAATGAACAACAGAATCAATGGTTGTCTGTCTCTATCTTTCTGTGTTTGTCTGTCCGGCGATCATTATGAAGAGAAGGCTGATGAACTTGATAGACTTGGTGGCTCAGGGCCCGAGTCCTTGCCTTCCATTCATGGGTTCAAATCCCATTTCTTGTGCTTTAGTGGACATTTCCACAAATGTCACTGTCAAAATGACAAAGAAAACTATTCAATGTGAAAGAGATGGTTGCTCTAGGGGTCGAGGTCATGCTTTTCATCCATGAGTTATGTGTTTGAAAACCCATCTCTTTCTCTTCTGCTTTAGTCACTGAATGTCGATGTCTAAACTACAAAGAGAAGTGTAATGAGTGTGAAGGAGTCTGTGGGATCTCACCCCATTAGCACAGGGCTGTAGGTTTGAACCCAGTGCTCTGGAAGAGGGTTACCTCACCACTGAGGACTCCACTGGTTGGGACTGAAACACATAGAAGGGCACAATAAGTAGGTTTGGTTAAATCCTGTGGTTTCAGAACAGTAATCAGCAGTGGCTGGGACAAGTAGACAACCCAATGCTTACAAGGCGAAAACTTTATGACTGAGCCAACACCTCCTTC
This sequence comes from Oncorhynchus clarkii lewisi, assembly GCF_045791955.1. Classification (NCBI taxonomy): domain Eukaryota; kingdom Metazoa; phylum Chordata; class Actinopteri; order Salmoniformes; family Salmonidae; genus Oncorhynchus; species Oncorhynchus clarkii. The sequence goes on from NW_027261002.1 coordinate 19,901, forward strand.
GCTTCACTTCTCTTCCTATGATAGAGTTAAGGAAACATTGATGAGTCCACTAATAAGCCCATGTTGGAGCTGAAGATGGCAGTCTGTTAGCTCTGTGGCACCCACACTGGGTTTCCCTGTGACCTCTACTAGTCAGGGTCAATAATGCCGGCATCAACAGGCTTTCTGTAGGTCACCCAGCATCAATTGGAGGTAGCTGGAGTTGGATACATGTCAGCTCTACACCAGCCAGCTCTCCCTCAGACACTTGCCTGGAGGCCTGGTCACATCAGACAAATACCTCTGGGCAGAATCACATCAGCATGTAAACACACCTCACCTCACGATCAGACCATTCAGGCCACACCTCTGAACACACCTTACTACAGCTCACCTTAGCTATCATGTGAACCAGCGGTATTCACATCTTACCCTATTAAGGTCCAGAGCCTGCTGGTTTTCTGTTTTACCTGATAATTAATTGCGCCCACCTGGTGTCCCAGGTCTAAATCAGCCCCTGATTGGAGGGGAATAATGAGAAAAAAACAACAGTGGAACTGGCTTGACGTCCTGGGGCCGTATCCACAAAGTGTCTCAGAGTGCTGATCTGAGATCAGTTTAGCCTTTTAGTTCATAATGAATAAGACTGAATGGACAGATACATTTATTAAAACACATTCCAATATTAATATATATATTTTGATATGAGGAAGAAAAGCCTTATGCATGTATTTTGTTTAACTAGGCAAATCAGTTAAGAACAAATTCTTATTTACAATGACGGCCTAATTATGAAAAAAGATCTGAATCAAACCCATGGAATTAATAGAAGTAAATCAAAACTAGAGCTAAAACATGAAACAAGGGGAATGTTGACTTTAGGCAGGGAAAGTTACAAGTCGTTGAACTCAAATAAGAGTCGGAAGGGCCATGTTTGAGAGGACGCCAGTAAAAGGTGGTATTGTATCACCAGTTGGGTTATGAGAAGGGAGGATAGATAGAGGGAAGACACTACAAAAGGCAGCCCCTCTTCCTACGCAATAGACCATGAGACACAACAAGGTTTAATCAGAAGGTCAATGGCCAGACTATGGTGGGAAGTCACTAGCCATTTTTCAAAGTACAGCAGAACACTCGTGCTGACTCCGATGTTTAGACACTAGTGTCCTGCGTCCCAAATGGAACCCTATTCCCTATATAGTGTACTACCACTGACCAGGTGCCATTTGGGATGCAACCAGTGTCTTCCATGGTGGGTTGTCAGAGGGTAGGGTGAACAGAGCGTCAGTAACACTGGTGGTTGAACACAGCTCACACGCCATGGCAGGAGCGTCCACCATAGTAGTTTTGGGGCTTTTGTTCTTCACGGAATGCCACTCGGTAAGATTTATTTACATTTTGATTGGCTTTGGTTCATATTGTGCATAATTCTACTTCCTTAACACCCACATACGTTGTGATGATGACATCGTATGTGCCATTTTGGTGTATTCTGCATGCACCTGCATGTATGTTTGTGTGTGTGTTTGTGTGTGCATGCATCGTCTGTCTCTGCATCCAAATATAGTTTATATCAGATTACATCATAACAGGTTTCTGTATTTATGTTATTGTTTAATGTACTGAGATTAGCATTTGTAGGCAAACACATAAAATGAACAAACTTGTTCCTTTATCTTATCTTGAAAACTGTGATAGAACGGATCATTCTGATTACTTTTTAAAAAACGGTTTTGTTAAATGAGTTGTATAGCCTGAGAGAGTGAACAGGGTCCCCCTCTCCCCCTGTCTGTCCTGTCCACTAGGCCCCAGTGCAGTGTGGGGAGATGGTGGGGCGTCTGCAGGCTGAGATGGAGGACCTGGTGAGGGTGATCAACGACCAGTACCGCTACATCCAGGGGCTTCACCTCAGCCAGGCCCAGAAGCTGCCCCAGATCCCCCAGACACACCTCCAGACTGGGGGCCAGTACAAAGGTCAGGCAGGGGGTAGAACCCCATAGTTCCTTTTGTTAATGTGGAATTCTATGGGTAGAACATAGAATGAATGGAATGTCTTTTTACTGAACTGGATTTAGTTTTTTTGTGTGATTCATGTTTGATTAGCAATTCAATTTAGTTTTTAAAACAGACATAAATAGTGAAAGATAATGCGCTGTATAAGGAATGGATTGGGTGCCATTTGGTGTGCAAGCACTGTAACCATGTCCTCTGTGTGTCAGACTGTGCTGAGATCTTTAAGGATGGGAACTCCGTTAGTGGCCTGTATATGATCAGACCGGACCAGGCTCCCTCCTCCTTCATGGTGTTCTGTGACATGAGTGATGGAGGAGGCTGGACTGTCTTCCAGAGGAGAAAGGACGGAACGGAGTCCTTCGACAGGTAGGTGGAAAGAAAACGTGTGATAAAAGGGCCTAAAGTGGCTACATTTAAGACCTACACGTCTCCTGTAAGACCTTATGACCTGTGAACCGCACCAGATACAGACAACATCATGGTGTCATCATACTCTTTATAATGTGATCTAACTGATGGAATATGACCAGACTCTGACTTACACATTCACATTCATTTATTCAACACTATAAATATGAATATCTCAAAACGACATTTTTTTTAATTTAAAACAAATGTTAAGATATTGTTTGGAACAATATACCCTACAAGTACATCATATTTCCAGAGTGGGCACTTTGGTACTTTTAATGATATAACTCAAACATCCTTCCTCCCAATTACATTTTTGTGAGAATTGCCAAAACAATCTGAGATATTAAAACATTTCTCTCGCGCTGGCGTGGAATCTCGTTGGTTTCAGGTTTAGCATCACGTGCATGTGGGTGTGTCTCCCTCCCTCTACAGAGCGTGGGTGGAGTATAAGCATGGTTTTGGAGACAGCGAGTCAGACGGAGAGTTCTGGCTAGGGAACGACCCCCTACACTACCTCACCTCTCAAGGTGAAGAGGAAAACCTACAACTAGGGCCAAGAGCTTTTCCCCACCACGATCTGACCAGGAAAAACTCCCGGCCCCTAGGAACAGGCTGTAATAGTAATATGACCCAGAGTTTTTCCTGGCCTTAGTCAGGTTATAACTAGGACACAGAGTTTTCCTAGTCAGGTAACAACTCTTGGCTAGAAAAAACATCTAAAAGGCATGTGGCCAAATTCACATGGAATGTACCTAATAATGAGTTGCTTTTATATTACATAGACCTTTTAACTACAATCAAGCTTAAAGAGCCCAATTTCCAACTTGAGATAAGTTGACTTAAAATGGACTCAAGTCCAAAAATGTTGACATAAGTCAATCTTTTATTGGCTTAAGTCCTTGTTAAGTTCACTTATCTCAAGTCTGATCGTGGCCCCGAGTGCTTTACATTGTACGAGGCCACAGCAACTCAACTCATCCACCACCACTACTGTCTCACCCACCTGGGTGACAATCGGTGGCCATTTTGGCTCTTTATGACCGGTATTTGACTCTGTTTTCTAGGCGACTACAACCTAAAGATCAACATGGAGGACTTTGACGGAAACCAGCGCTTCGCCAAGTACAAAAACATGAAAGTTGATGATGAAAAGGTACACGTGAACACAACACCACGGTCTTCACAGCAGACATTCCTCACACGGAACAGACACGCTTTTCCCATAACATTGGGTGTCACTATTTTGTCTACTCTTGTTCAAACTGTACAAAGGGCAGTTGAGATCTTGATAGAACGTAATGAACAAGAACGTTTGTAGTATCTCTCCTTCCTTTGTCTTTAACCCAACCCCCCCCCCCTTCCCTTTCTTTGTTGACATAAGTCCTTGTTCGCAAAAAAAACGAACCAATCTACTGTTCATACTGTATAAACTGGGGATTTCCAGGACTAGTATACAGAGCATGCGCTGATCAGCTGACATTTTCCACCTCTCACTGACCATGTCTGTAATAGCTTTTGTGTTTCAAGTTAACCACTATAGTTCCTGTGCCCAAGGAGGCCAAGGTAACCTGTCTAAATGTCTTCTGCCCTGTAGCACTCACAACTGTAGCAATGAAATGCTTTGAAAGGCTGGTCATGGCTCACATCAACACCATTATCCCAGACACACTGGACCCACTCCAATTTACATACCGCCCCAACAGATCCACAGATGACGCAATCTCCATTGCACTCCACACTGCCCTCTCCCGCCTGGATAAGAGGAACGCCTATGTGAGAATGTTGCTCATTGACTACAGCTCAGCGTTCAAATAATAGTGCCCTCCAAGCTCATTACTAATCTCAGGACCCTGGGACTGAACACCTGCCTCTGCAACTGAATCCTGGACTTCCTGCTGGGCCGCCCCCAGGTGGTGAGGATTGTCAACATCAGATCCACCACACTGATCCTCAACACGGGAGCCCCTCAGGGTGCACGGCCGCGCACAACTCCAATACCGTCATTAAGTTTACTGACGGCATGACAGTGGTAGGCCCGATAACCAACGACGATGAGACAGCCTATAGCAGGGCGCTCCAACCCTGTCCCTAGAGAGGTACCTTCCTGTAGGTTTTCATTCCAACCCGTTGTAATCACCTGATTCAGTTAATCAACCAGCTGATTATTAGAATCAGGTGTGCTAGATTATGGTTGCAGTGAAAACCTACAGGACGGTAGCTCTCCAGGGACAAGGTTTGAGAGCTCTGGCCTATAGGGAGGTCAGTGACATGGCAGTGTGGTGCCAGGAAATGGTTGGTCGAGGACGCCCCCATCCACATTGATGGGGCTGTAGTGGAGTGGGTCGAGAGCTTCAAGTTCCTCTGTGTCCACATCGCTAAGGAACTAACATGGTCCATACACACCAACACAGTCCTGAAGAAGGCATGACAATGCCTCTTCCACCTCAGGAGGCTGAGGCTGATTTGTGATGGGCCCTCAGATCCTCAAAAAGTTCCACAGCTGCACCATTGAGAGCATCTTAACTGGCTGCATCACTGCTTGGTACGGCAACTGCTTTGCATTCGACCACAAGGTGCTACAGAGGATAGTGCATATGGCCCAGTCCATAACTGGGCCGAGCTCCCTGCTGTCCAGGACCTCTATACCAGGCGGTGTCAGAGGAAGGCCCTAAAAATGATAAAACACTCCAGCCACCCAAGTCATGGATTGTTCTCTCTGCTCCCACACGGCAAGCGGTACCGATGCACCAAGTCTGGAACCAACAGGACCCTGAACAGCTTCTACCCCCTAGCCTTAAGACTGCTAAATAGTTAACCAAATAGCTACCTAGATTATTTGCATTGACCCCCATCTGCACTAACTCTTTTGACTCATCACATACGCTGCTGCTACTTCTTATTATATATCCTGTTACCTAGTCACTTTACCCCTACCTATATGTACATATCTACCTGAATTACCTCGTACTCCTGCACATCGACTCGGCTATGTACACGGGGCACCAGTACCAAGGTATCGCTACTCATTCTGCATTTATTATTAAGTGTTATTACTTTTCTATTATTTTCTTTCTCTCTGCATTGTTGGGAAGGAGCGGTGAGTAAGTATTTCACTGTTAGTCTACACCTGTTGTTTCTCTCTGCATTGTTGGGAAGGAGCGGTGAGTAAGTATTTCACTGTTAGTCTACACCTGTTGTTTCTCTCTGCATTGTTGGGAAGGAGCGGTGAGTAAGTATTTCACTGTTAGTCTACACCTGTTGTTTCTCTCTGCATTGTTGGGAAGGAGCGGTGTGTAAGTATTTCACTGTTAGTCTACACCTGTTGTTTCTCTCTGCATTGTTGGGAAGGAGCGGTGAGTAAGTATTTCACTGTTAGTCTACACCTGTTGTTTCTCTCTGCATTGTTGGGAAGGAGCGGTGAGTAAGTATTTCACTGTTAGTCTACACCTGTTGTTTCTCTCTGCATTGTTGGGAAGGAGCGGTGAGTAAGTATTTCACTGTTAGTCTACACCTGTTGTTTCTCTCTGCATTGTTGGGAAGGAGCGGTGAGTAAGTATTTCACTGTTAGTCTACACCTGTTGTTTCTCTCTGCATTGTTGGGAAGGAGCGGTGAGTAAGTATTTCACTGTTAGTCTACACCTGTTGTTTCTCTCTGCATTGTTGGGAAGGAGCGGTGAGTAAGTATTTCACTGTTAGGTCTACACCTGTTGTTTCTCTCTGCATTGTTGGGAAGGAGCGGTGAGTAAGTATTTCACTGTTAGTCTACACCTGTTGTTTCTCTCTGCATTGTTGGGAAGGAGCGGTGAGTAAGTATTTCACTGTTAGGTCTACACCTGTTGTTTCTCTCTGCATTGTTGGGAAGGAGCGGTGAGTAAGTATTTCACTGTTAGTCTACACCTGTTCTTTCTCTCTGCATTGTTGGGAAGGAGCGGTGAGTAAGTATTTCACTGTTAGTCTACACCTGTTGTTTCTCTCTGCATTGTTGGGAAGGAGCGGTGAGTAAGTATTTCACTGTTAGTCTACACCTGTTGTTTCTCTCTGCATTGTTGGGAAGGAGCGGTGAGTAAGTATTTCACTGTTAGTCTACACCTGTTGTTTCTCTCTGCATTGTTGGGAAGGAGCGGTGAGTAAGTATTTCACTGTTAGTCTACACCTGTTGTTTCTCTCTGCATTGTTGGGAAGGAGCGGTGAGTAAGTATTTCACTGTTAGTCTACACCTGTTGTTTCTCTCTGCATTGTTGGGAAGGAGCGGTGAGTAAGTATTTCACTGTTAGGTCTACACCTGTTGTTTCTCTCTGCATTGTTGGGAAGGAGCGGTGAGTAAGTATTTCACTGTTAGTCTACACCTGTTGTTTCTCTCTGCATTGTTGGGAAGGAGCGGTGAGTAAGTATTTCACTGTTAGTCTACACCTGTTGTTTCTCTCTGCATTGTTGGGAAGGAGCGGTGAGTAAGTATTTCACTGTTAGTCTACACCTGTTGTTTCTCTCTGCATTGTTGGGAAGGAGCGGTGAGTAAGTATTTCACTGTTAGTCTACACCTGTTGTTTCTCTCTGCATTGTTGGGAAGGAGCGGTGAGTAAGTATTTCACTGTTAGGTCTACACCTGTTGTTTCTCTCTGCATTGTTGGGAAGGACCGGTGAGTAAGTATTTCACTGTTAGGTCTACACCTGTTGTTTCTCTCTGCATTGTTGGGAAGGAGCGGTGAGTAAGTATTTCACTGTTAGGTCTACACCTGTTGTTTCTCTCTGCATTGTTGGGAAGGAGCGGTGAGTAAGTATTTCACTGTTAGGTCTACACCTGTTGTTTCTCTCTGCATTGTTGGGAAGGAGCGGTGAGTAAGTATTTCACTGTTAGTCTACACCTGTTGTTTCTCTCTGCATTGTTGGGAAGGAGCGGTGAGTAAGTATTTCACTGTTAGTCTACACCTGTTGTTTCTCTCTGCATTGTTGGGAAGGAGCGGTGAGTAAGTATTTCACTGTTAGTCTACACCTGTTGTTTCTCTCTGCATTGTTGGGAAGGAGCGGTGAGTAAGTATTTCACTGTTAGTCTACACCTGTTGTTTCTCTCTGCATTGTTGGGAAGGAGCGGTGAGTAAGTATTTCACTGTTAGTCTACACCTGTTGTTTACGAAGCATGGGACAAATACAATGTGATTTGAATGTCCTTGAGCAAAGGTCCTGGGGAAAACCAGCAATCCTCTTCATTCACCTTCTCAGCAGTATTCAAAAACATACATCTCAGCAGTGCTCTGTTTAGGAGAACATTGACTGTGTTACAGTATAAGCATGTTACATTCTTTGGTCTATCACTCCTGGTCATCAGCCTATTACCTAAAGTTGTGGTGCCTTTTACACTTGGCGTGGGTAATTCTGGCCCAGGACTTCTGCAGTGTGTGCACACCAATGTAGGCATTTGTTTGAGGTCTAAATTGAAGACTACAATTAGTTGAAATTTGAGATCAGGTGTTAGGTTAAAGGGGATAGTTCAGTGATTTTACATAGTTAAATATTCAAAATCACTGAATTATTTCCCCATAAAATTCTTAAAAAGTTACTCCCTAAAATACTACTCTTCCCCCTCCAGAACCAGTATAAGCTTCATCTGGGTGAGTACACTGGCAATGCGGGGGACGCCCTCCCCGAAGCCCACTCCCGTCCCAGTGGGCAGTGGAACAGTCTAGGGGCCGGTCAACTGGGAGTCAAGTTCAGTACCTACGACCATCCAAACAAGGACGATGAGAAGTGTATCCGCCATGACATGTCAGGCTGGTGGTTCAGCAAGTATGACCTTCTGTATTACTGTGGAGATTTAGTAACCTCTGAACAACAGAGTATAGGCTTTCTGTATTACTGTGGAGATTCAGTAACCTCTCAACAGAGTATTGACCTTCTGCATTACTGTGGAGATTCAGTAACCTCTCAACAGAGTATTGGCCTTCTGCATTACTGTGGAGATTCAGTAACCTCTCAGCATAGTATTGACATTCTGTATTACTGTGGATATTCAGTAACCTCTGAACAACAGAGTATTGACCTTCTGCATTATGATATTTATGCCTCTAACTTTCTCACTAATCATTATTCACGATTCATTCACACTTATCGTAATCATTATTGTAATCATGGTAGCATAGATCTGGCAATGTCCAAGCAATGGAACGCGACCTTCTACTCTGAATCTCAGATGTTGGTGTCATTCTGCGTCTCTCCACCAGGTGTGAGTCTGGCAACTTGAACGGTCACTACTACAACGGGCCGTACCAAGCGGCGATGGATGACGGGGTGGTCTGGTACACCTGGCACGGCTGGTGGTATTCAATCAAATCCGTAGTCATGATGATCCGGGCCTCCGACGTCCATCCGGCTGGATCTGATGTCCAACTGACCAGAACGCCAGACGACATCGATCCTGTTAAGAGTTTTGCCTCAATTAGGATAGGCTGAAGGTGGTGTTACATCATAGAGAACCTCCAATCATAACAATCTTGATGCTAATTGAGGTAAAACAGTAATTCTGCTCATAGATTATTAAAGGATTCCATTTATTTTCATCGTCAATTGCAGACCAAAAATGTATTTCAGCTTTTAACCCAACCCCTTTGAATCAGAGAGGTGGGGGGGGGGGGGGGGGGGGCTGCCACATTGGGTGCCAGAGGAGCTGTTGTTGTTCATTCCAACTGGCAAACTTTTGGCCATTTGCCCAACGTTTTAACTTGCTAGGCCACCTGCTGCTAGCCCATATGCATGTGATCTACACATCCAGCCCAAAGCAGGAGGTTTAAAACATACTTTCTTAGTCGCCAATGTACCGGAGCATGTCTTTCACTGTTAAAAATAACAACGTGAATGTGACTGTTGGCCGATTGTTTTTGTGACTGTTGGCCAATGTTTTTCTTTTATAAATAATGGTACAATTGTGTACTTTCCACTCAAATAATTTCAGATTGTGACTCAATTTTAATAAAATGTTAACTATGATCAACTCTTACTTTAACATAAATATTGCCTATATTTCCCGCCCCAGAGTTCTCACTTGCAACCAGACTGGGCACGTTCCAGGTCGTTCTCGCTGGGCACGTTCCAGGTCGTTCTCGCTGGGCACGTTCCAGGTCGTTCTCGCTGGGCACGTTCCAGGTCGTTCTCGCTGGGCACGTTCCAATCCAACATTCCAATCTCAAAAGAAACTGCTCTATCATATAAATGGGCTTCCTCAGACAAACAGTTCTCCAGACATTGTGAGATCTAATCTACTGCACAGATCCACTGCGCTAAAGACAACCTGGAACACGCCCATTTTTCTCCCCGTGGTTTAAGCCAACCCTTAAAACATTCACTAGTTTCTACCTGTTAATAATGCAGCCAGAGATAACAGACACTAGACATGACTGAATAGTGTGTGCAAACAAACCAGTAGTACATTACAGACAGACAGAGCACCAAAACCTCACCAGTGAAAAGAGAGTGCATTACTTCCATGTTAAAGCACAGTAGAGTGGTCGTAGAGGAGATTTGAGGCCACTGAGGTAGGTGTTAAATGGGTGATCTGTGCCCTCCAGGGTGGATTCCTTTCTCTAGGTACTACTGCACAACAACAAGATTGAGATTGACACACACACACACACACACACACACTGCTTCGCCATAGCGGTCAATCATTTTGACAGGTAAAGGACTTGTGTGTATAACCAATCTCTTCCAATGTATCACATTATACAAATACCTATATGTCCCTAATCATATCCACTATTTACTTATGTATTTATAGAGGGATAATAAATATAACATTGATGTAGATTTTTTTTTAAATAGTTTGTTTATTTACCTTTTAAAATGAAACAAAATGATGGTCAGTTTGAGGCATTCTTGGAGACGTGGAGAGGTTTGAGAGAACATTGGCTCGACACAAAGTTGTGGAGTTTTGGACTGGGAACATTCTGAGTGATAAAGCACAGATGGGTAAATACATTCCACACTTTTATTACGGTAGAGAGATGAAGGGTTGGGATTAAAGTTCACTTTAACTGAATATCCGCGCCCAGATAGAGACTGTTTATACAACGGGTCAAAAGCTCGTTGGATAAAGCTCTGCTCTTCAATAAATCACCCTAAAAGTCTCTACCAAAGATGGCGGATAAATTAAGATGCCCCACTCAGGCCATTTACCATAGATTTTTTTTTTAATTGACTGTATATGAACCAGAAAAAATGTCTCACTTCCACTTCCGTCTCTGGCCTATACCATTTTAACATTTTCAAAACTACATCCAAGGTTTTTCGCACAAACTTTATTCGGGGAGCGGGGAACACGATGCACAAATAAAAGAAGGAGAATCAAAACGAGCTGAGAAGCTATGTACAAACCCTGAGGTTTAAGTTGCCTGTTCTTTCTCTCTGCTGAGGGGAAAAAAAGTGAGAGAAATCAGGCAGAAAAGAACGAAGGCAGAATTGTCCCACGCTTTTAAGTAAGTGCATCTGTGCAACATTGTCTTCTCTTTCTGGGAGCAAAGAAAACGTCTGTACAAGTCATTGTGGGCAGAAGCCAAAACTGCAGCGTCATCATATGAAGTAGTCCATCCGTATTTGGAACAGCTTTGTCTCCTTGAGAGGCTGGGGTTGGTGATCTGGGGGGTAGGAGGTAAGGGACTGTAGAGGGGGGTTGTCTCTAGGGTGTGTTGGAGGGGGTATCCACACAAACACTCACACACTCTCTTTATCTCTCTCCCCTTGGTATCTAGTTTGGGTTATCTGCTGGGCGAGAGTGGGGCTGCGGCAGTGGGGAAGGAAGCCGAGTTGCCGGGCGAGTGGAAGGGCGAGGAGGGCGATAGGCGGCGGGGGCTGGCCAGGTCTCCGTTGTGCAGCTTCCACAGCAGCTCCTCATTCTCCATGGAGAGACGCTTGTTGACCTTGGACTCCTTCTGCAGGGTCTGCTGCAGCATGGCCTGCTCACTGGACAACTGCCTGCAGGAGACACAGAGAGGAGAGAGATGTCAGAGAGGGAAGATACACACAGAGAGGAAAGAGGACAGAGAGGGAAGAGAAGTCAGAGAGGAGAGAGAGGACAGAGAGGAAAGATACACACAGAGAGGAGAGAGAGGACAGAGAGGAAAGAGAAGTCAGAGAGGAGAGAGAGGACAGAGAGGAAAGATACACACAGAGAGGAGAGAGAGGACAGAGAGGAAAGAGAAGTCAGAGAGGAGAGAGAGGACAGAGAGGGAAGATACACACAGAGAGGAGAGAGAGGAGAGATACACACAGAGAGGAGAGAGAGTTCAGAGAGGAAAGATACACACAGAGGAGAGAGAGGTCAGAGAGGGAAGATACACACAGAGAGGAGAGAGGAGAGAGAGGGAAGATACACACAGAGAGGAGAGAGGAGAGAGAGGGAAGATACACACAGAGCGGAGAGGACAGAGAGGAGAGAGATGTCAGAGAGGAGAGAGAGGACAGAGAGGACAGAGGTCAGAGAGGGAAGATACACACAGAGGAGAGAGGAGAGAGAGGGAAGATACACACAGAGAGGAGAGAGAGGGAAGATACACACAGAGGAGAGAGAGGAGAGAGAGGTCAGAGAGGGAAGATACACAGAGAGGAGAGAGAGGGAAGATACACACAGAGAAGAGAGAGAGGAGAGAGAGGGAAGATACACACAGAGGAGAGAGAGGTCAGAGAGGGAAGATACACACAGAGGAGAGAGAGAAGAGAGAGAGGGAAGATACACACAGAGAGGAGAGAGAGGTCAGAGAGGGAAGATACACACAGAGAGGAGAGAGAGGAGAGAGAGGGAAGATACACACAGAGAGGAGAGAGAGGTCAGAGAGGGAAGATACACACCAAGAGGAGAGAGAGGAGAGAGAGGGAAGATACACACAGAGAGGAGAGAGAGGAGAGATACACACAGAGAGGAGAGAGAGTTCAGAGAGGAAAGATACACACAGAGGAGAGAGAGGTCAGAGAGGAAAGATACACACAGAGGAGAGAGAGGACAGATAGGAGAGAGAAGTCAGAGAGGACAGAGAGGACAGAGAGGAGAGAGAGGTCAGAGATGAGAGAGAGGACAGAGAGGGAAGATACACACAAAGAGGAGAGAGAGGACAGAGAGGAGAGAAAGATACACACAGAGAAGAGAGAGGTCAGAGAGGAAAGATACACACAGAGGAGAGAGAGGACAGATAGGAGAGAGAAGTCAGAGAGGACAGAGAGGACAGAGAGGAGAGAGAGGTCAGAGATGAGAGAGAGGAGAGAGAGGGAAGATACACACAAAGAGGAGAGAGAGGACAGAGAGGGAAGATACACACAGAGGGGAGAGAAAGGTCAGAGAGGGAAGATGCACACCAAGAGGAGAGAGAGGAGAGAGAGGGAAGATACACACAGAGAGGAGAGAGAGGAGAGAGAGGGAAGATACACACAGAGGAGAGAGAGGTCAGAGAGGGAAGATACACACAGAGAGGAGAGAGAGGAGAGATACACACAGAGAGGAGAGAGAGTTCAGAGAGGAAAGATACACACAGAGGAGAGAGAGGTCAGAGAGGGAAGATACACACAGAGGAGAGAGAGAACAGATAGGAGAGAGAAGTCAGAGAGGAGAGAGAAGACAGAGAGGAGAGAAAGATACACACAGAGAAGAGAGAGGTCAGAGAGGAAAGATACACACAGAGAAGAGAGAGGACAGATAGGAGAGAGAAGTCAGAGAGGAGAGAGAGGACAGAGAGGAGAGAGAGGTCAGAGATGAGAGAGAGGAGAGAGAGGGAAGATACACACAAAGAGGAGAGAGAGGACAGAGAGGAGAGAGAGGACAGAGAGGACAGAGGTCAGAGAGGGAAGATACACACAGAGGAGAGAGGAGAGAGAGGGAAGATACACACAGAGGAGAGAGAGGACAGATAGGAGAGAGAAGTCAGAGAGGAGAGAGAGGACAGAGAGGAGAGAAAGATACACACAGAGGAGAGAGAGGTCAGAGAGGAAAGATACACACAGAGGAGAGAGAGGACAGATAGGAGAGAGAAGTCAGAGAGGAGAGAGAGGACAGAGAGGAGAGAGAGGTCAGAGATGAGAGAGAGGAGAGAGAGGGAAGATACACACAAAGAGGAGAGAGAGGACAGAGAGGAGAGAGAGGACAGAGAGGGAAGATACACACAGAGGGGAGAGAGAGGTCAGAGAGGGAAGATACACACAGAGGAGAGAGAGGGAAGATACACACAGAGGAGAGAGAGGAGAGAGAGGGAAGATACACAGAGGAGAGAGAGGGAAGATACACACAGAGGAGAGAGAGGAGAGAGAGGGAAGATACACAGAGGAGAGAGAGGGGAGAGAGGAAGACGCACACAAAGTGAAGGTGGTTCACTGAACAGCCTCTATTACAGCAACACAGAGAAACGGACACATAGGAACACACACATTCTTATAACTACATTTGCATGCTAGAAACCCTGCTGGAAGGACAAATGGTGAAGATGAGGATTCTGGAGAGAGATGAGTCACTCCTCTCCGCAGTACGTACTTGGAGAGTGCGGTGTGTTTGTCCATGCGGGCCCTGTAGTCTTCGTTCTCCTGCTGGACTTTGTTCAGACGCTCCTCCAGCTTCACGTTGCTCTCCATCTGGCGCCAGACAGACAACACAAATGGAAAAGTTCAAATTAGATATTTCTCCCCACTCCTGTACTTGAATCATGCCATGATAATATGTACTTGTTTACATTTATAGATTTGCTCGCAGCATCGCATTAATGGAAACAAAGACTGTTCTCAGGGCAGGCTTATGTTGGAATCGTGTCTGGGACAATTTTAGCATTTTAGCTAACCTCTTTCCTAACCTTAACCTAATTCTCCTAACCTGCCACGTTAATTCTCCTAACCTGCCACGTTAATTCTCCTAACCTGCCACGTTAATTATCCTAACCTGCCACGTTAATTCTCCTAACCTGCCACGTTAATTCTCCTAACCTGCCAGGTTAATTCTCCTAACCTGCCACATTAATTATCCTAACCTGCCAGGTTAATTCTCCTAACCTGCCACGTTAATTCTCCTAACCTGCCACGTTAATTCTCCTAACCTGCCACATTAATTCTCCTAACCTGCCACGTTAATTCTCCTGGGAAGAGTCTTGGTTTCCACTAATGCGACACAGCGATTTGCTCACTCGATCACGTGACATATGCAATGAATCTCTAATAGAAGGCTGGTGTCTGTGCCCACCATTAAACACTGATGATGGCTTGATGCACAAACGGTTGTGTTTTGTTTTCATCTTTTATTTATGCACAATAAACTTCAGGGCACCAGAAAGTCCCAATAGCTGTGGATGATCTCAGTGTGCAGGTCTTCACCGCTCCTAGGTGGTTTAGGCCCAGGATTCTAATCAGCACTTTGAGACAAAGGTATTTGTTTAACTAGGTTGCTCTGAAGCCTGCGGCGAGGCAGACTCAATCTTTCCACTCATGACTCAATATTCGTGGGGCATTTATGCAGTTTTGTTTTGCACCAAAATGATTCTCTATGTGGTGACTCCCAAGGCTGAAGACAATCTATCACGAGTTTGAACGGCCAAACAAACCCTTACTAAAACACTCCGTCTACACAGGAATGTGTGTGTGTCTCATAAGGGATGACATAAGATGGCGCACCCTTTCAGTGATGTACAGAGAGAGCTAGCGAAGACAACAGCGAACATACACCGGGGCAAGCTCAGGGCATGCGTGTGTGTGTGTGTAGGCGCGTTTTCATTGACGAGTGTGCGTACGTCCTCACCAGCTTGTCCATCTGCATAAGTTTCTTGTCCTGTTGATGAAGCTGTTTGGTCTTTATCTCCAGAACCACCTTAAGACTCTCCAGCTCCTGTCCCAGATACAACACATGGGAGTCCTTCTATAGGGAGAGATAGGAAGAGGGGGCGAGGGAGAGAGAGAGATAGAGAGAGGAAGAGAGAGGGGGAGAGAGAAGGATGGGGAAGAGAGAAAAATGGGGGGAAGAGAGAGAGAGAGAATGTCATTCACAAACCAGAGTCCTATTCCTAACCTCTTCTATCCCCTACAAACTGTTGTTCCAGACAAACAACAGTCTCAATAACCCACTTTAAGTTGGATGATTGCAGTACCAGAGTGGTGGGTTTGATTCCCAAATGAAACTAAATATGCATGAGTCACTGTGGATATATCCCCAAACACCGCCATCTCAGAAACAGACACAATGACCAGTGCTGCATGTCCATTAGCAACCAACAGGGGGCAGTATTCCACCAGTAAAAAGACCATAAGGCCCAATAACAACAAAAAAGAAGCAGTAAACTAGGACATCTGTCTCACAGCAGTAGTATTGTTGACTGAGGTACACAGTGTACCAGAACAATAGCATTCTTCAGCACCTTCCTGTGTCCATGGGGCTCTGGGCATAATTAGACCACTACATAGGGTGTCATCATATTCCTGTGTCCATGGGGCTCTGGGCATAATTAGACCACTACATAGGGTGCCATCATGTTCCTTTTACCTGGTTATTCTCTGCCAGAATCCTCCTCCTCTCCTCCTCCGCTCGCAGCTTCTCGCTCAGCGCCTCGTTCTCCAACGTGAGGTCCTGGATTTTCTCCTGTTGTGGGGGTGAGAGAGAGAGAGAAAGTGGTTGAGAGAGAGAGAGAGTTAAGTCAACGCTACAACAGTGTTCCTCCCTGATACTGAGTCTATATAAGACATACAGAAGATAGTAGTATCTGTATTGGGTAAACGTGTTGGTAAGGCTGTGATCAGGGAGGTACAGGGAACATGGATCTTACAGTGAGAGTGGCCTCCGTTTCCTTTAGTGTTTTGTCCAGGTTCTCCAAGTCCTGTTCCAGGGTTTTCCTGAGCTCTGCAAAACAACAACACACACACACACTGAGTCAATGATGGAGGAAAACTAGTCACTTATTCACCAATTAAACCACTTTGGATTAAACCTTTCTCATGTGAAAACCAACCAAGTGTGTGGATGCCTGAGATGGATGGATTGATGGGTGGATGGATTGATGGGTGGATGGATTGATGGGTGGATGGATTGGTGGGTGGATGGATGGGTTGAAACATGCATTTTAGGACAGAAGAATAGAGGGATGAATTTCAATGAGTTCTGTGAAGGTGTGTGGTTGTGTGTCCTCACCTTGGACAGCGGTGTCGTAGGTCAGTCTGAGCGTGTCCATCTGCTGAGCGTGGCTGGCCTCAGAGTTTCTCCTCAGAGTCTCATGTCTGCTCCTCATCTCCTCCAGCTGACAGAGAGAAGAAGAAAATGGATTGATTGACCATTCTATTTCCATGGGCTCCTCTCAGTAACACAAGTACGCCATTACAAGCTGAGCATCAGTTACGGGGTGAATCTCAATAGTCCAAGGTTTCCTCTTTATACTTCCAATTCATACTACTAATATTCCCCCCTACTATTATGACACATTTCAAGGTTATTGGTTGCGTACACAGTTTATCAGGTGTTATAGCGGGGGCAGTGAAATGCTGGTGTCACCTGCTCCTAACAGGGCAGTTCAAATGAGAAATAATACAATGAACTATGTGGAGTATCCAGTATTTAAATACACAGTGTGAAAGCAGCATAACAGAAACGGGAAGTCTTTTATGTCTCTATATACGCGGGGCAGCAGCGTTGTGTGTGTGTGTGTGTGTGTGTATGTGCAGGAGTCCGCGTGTGTATGAGGTGTGTGTTTTGTGTGTGGGAGTAGGTGTGCTAAAAAGTATATGATTTGGAACAAGCTGATGTGGATGATTTATCGCTAATTGAATTACCAGTTAGATGTAGGCCATAGAGGACTCAGGAAGTAATACTGCGTGCCAATTCATATTCATCCATGCCGCCCCGTTCTACCGCTGATGACATCAGGGAGTAATAACCATGGCAACGGTCGTAAATCTCGGGAAGCGTTTAGGAGTTGGGCGCTGTGTGTGGTGCGGTTGAGAGCCAGTGTAGTTGTTTCAGAAGTGCTCGAATGCTGTGTTCACGTGCTAGTCGGAACTAGGAAACTCCGACTTGCTAACAGGTTGTAGTTGAACACGTACCCCCGTTCAACCAGTTAACAAGTTGAACATTTCAGAGCCCGGTCACCACAAGCCCGGTCACCGCCTCGACCACTGACCTGCTGCTCCATGAGGGCGCGGCATTTGTCCGCCTCCTCCTGATAGGCCTGGTGCACCTTGTCCCACTCTGCCTGGTAGAAGGCCTTGAGCCTCTCCTCCAGGCCGGTCAGCTCAGCCTGGTGATCCCTCTGGACCCTCCGCACCGCCTCCTCCAGAGACACCCGCACCTCCTCCTTCTCCTTCTGCAGCCGCTCACAGCACTGGGACGAGGAGACTGGAGAGGGAGGGAGGGGGAGGAGAGGGAGGAGAGGGAGGGAGAGAGAGAGAGGGAGGGAGGGAGGGAGGGAGGGAGGGAGGGAGGGAGGGAGGGAGGGAGGGAGGGAGGGAGGGAGGGAGGGAGGGAGGGAGGGAGGGAGGGAGGGAGGGAGGGAGGGAGGGAGGGAGAAAGAGAGAGACCATGTCATTGTCACTTTGTATTTTAGAATTCACTTTCAAAACACAATTAACCAGAATGAGGCTCTATGATAAATAATGACTTCACTGTAATAAGAGGGCGACAGCGTTGGAATAACATCTAACGGCCAATTGGTGTTTTTGTAACAGCGTTGCATAAACACCAATTGGATGTGAACATCTGACGACGCACTGGAAAAATGCACCACTGTTCCAACATTGCGCAATCCAACCCCAACCTCTAATCCTGATCAGAATCATATGCACCCTTTCACACAGCACTTTACATGTCCGCTGAAAACTAAGGGCCGGATTCCAGGACCCACTAAACCAGGCCCTGAACTACAAAGCCCCTTCAACAGCAGATCTCCATTGAACGTAATTGTTTTGCCCAACCAGGAGTAGAATTCATTTGGGTCTAGTAGGCTATAACCTACTTAATCGACATCTAATGACAGGACTATATTTAAATACATATGTAATGATAGACCCATATATGTAATGATAATACCAGATTCCCACAGCGCAGCACAGAGCAGCCTGGACAGTTGACATTTCCTCATATCCTCCCCTGTGGGATTAACTCTGAGGCCTGTTGCCACGGCGATGTTGTCATAAAGGCCGGCAGCTGTGAGCCCGTTAACAGACGGGTCCTGTCTTTATTATGGGGTAACTAACAGAAAGGGTGTGTGTGTGTGTGTGGATTAGGGGCAGGTGTGACTGGCATGTGGCCCCCGTATTATGACATCAGCGCTGCCCCCCCACAAATTGTTTCATAACACGACATCATGGGTCAAGAAGGAACAAGGAAGGGAGCTGGAAAGAATGTGTATCTAAGGGCAGATCTAGGATCAGGATTTACTCAAGCCTGTTACTGTAGCCATTATCAGCTCAAGATAAAATTGATCTAGGATCAGATTTAAAGGGATAGTTCAGGATTTTAACAATGAATCCCCTTTATCTACTTCCCCAGATTAACATGAACTCGTGGATACCATTTATATGTATCTGTGTCCAGTACGAAGGGAGTTGGAGGTCGTTTCACAAGCCAACGCAAACCAGCAGACATATACAAAATGGTATCCATTAGTTCATCAGACTTCAGGAAGTAGATAACGGGCTTCAATGCCAAACCTGAAATATCACTAACTCAATCCGCAAATTTTAACTGTGACCATTATCCACTCATTATAAAGAGCCTAGAACTGTTAACCTCAGAACTGTCGGAAAGACAAATAAAATCCCTGGAAGTCAGACTGACAACGTTCTTTCACTAGCTTGAAGAGAAACGTATTGGCACAGGTTCTGCTGGTCAAACATACAGTAGACATAGCAGACTTGTTAGCACTTCTCAAAGTCTGACGTTAACAGACAGAGTTTTGAAGGAGGTGGTGAGAGTGAGATTCATACATTCCACAGTCATGTGTAAAAACAGGGGTCAAGGTTCAACAAGCACACCAAAGCCCCCGCTCATCAAACAGATGGTAGTCGATACATTTTCTGCTGAGGTTCGGTGGGAAAGAAAGTGCATCTATGCACGTGTTTGCTTTTAGGGGGAGAGGGCTTGGTACGGCAGTTAAAGGGTGTGTCCGGGCTTGTGTGTGTTGAGACTGAATGGTTTTCACTGTGTAGTAAAAGTATTGTTTGTATAAACGTGTGTGAGAGAGAAAAGTGTGTGAAGGAAGAAAACGACAGAATTGCAGTCGGAGTGTTGTGTGTGTGTGTCTATCATGCATGTGAGAGTGTGTGCCTGTCTGTTTAAAAGAGAAGGGGGCTTTCTAGCTCTCTATATCCCTGACAGCAGACGGCCGTTGGTATTGTTCATCAGAACCACATTGTACAGGCATTCCAACCAGATGCCTCTAAGGCATCTTGCACAGTTGGCGAGGATTGACGAGGTCTGGCAGGACGTCTGAGACGGTCATGGGGGCACGTGGGTAAAGTGAAACGGAGCACGTTTCCTCTCCCTTTCGTAACACATTACAACATCTGGGGTCTGGGCCAAGTCGAAGGAACAGAACAAGCCCATTCCTCTGGAACGCCACTCTGATGTCATTGGTGGAACAGAACAGAATGCCTTGTAATGTATGAAACACAGCCACAACAATGAGTGTTTCAACATGTTCACAAACACCTTCCCGCCTTGTTTGAAATGATCACCACTAAGAAAAATGGATAGCTGTCAGCATGGAT
>NW_027261002.1:45000-122500 GCF_045791955.1 Oncorhynchus clarkii lewisi
ATTTTAATCTGGGGGGACACTCATTAGTATTACTACTCTGTTAGAGAGTTTTAAGTTTGCTCTCGTCTTTAGTTGGCTTGACAACCTCTACTACATTCAGAGAGCTCATTGCTGTTCCTCAGATAGGAACCTCTCTTCTCCCTCTATCAGGAGGATTACGGTAGGGCTTGAAGCTAGGGGGCGGGGTTATTGATACCCCCAGATGTACAGCTCACAGGTGATGTGGTGGAACCCAACAGACCCACCCCTTTACCCTTCTCTCCCCGCCTGCAGGGAGGCTTGAAACTGCAGCTGGTGCATTAGTCCCTCTCTCCCCCCAGTCCCTCCTCCATTTCTCTCCCTCCCCCGTCTCCCCTTCAATCCATCTCTTTAATCAATAGAAAGCCAGAAAAGCATTCCAGAGCTGTCTGTCTTCTCCACAGAGGGGTGTTTGGTTAGGAAGTGGAAAAGGAAACCAACCGGACTGAAGCAGGAATCCCTTGACTTGATACAGTACTTGACACAACAAATTATTTCCTTAACTTGATAAAGAAACCAACGTTGTCTGATTCAGAACAGCATAGTGGAGATGATTTTCTACTATCTAAATGACCGCTCAGTTCACAGTCTGTCACACAACAGCACCTGTGGAGGAGTGAATGTTGTGGAAGGTGAAACCACATGGTTGTTCTTTTCTCTAGGAGATGAAGCCAGGTTTACAGGAGATAGACTGTGTTCTCTCCCATCACTATCACACCACTCAGACAGACAGATAGATAGACTGTGTTCTCTCCCATCACTATCACACCACTCAGACAGACAGATAGATAGACTGTATTCTATCACACCACGCAGACAGCGAGACAGTGATGGGAGAGAACAGTCTATAACACCACTCAGGCAGAGAGACAGTGATGGGAGAGAACACAGTCTATCACACCACTCAGGCAGAGAGACAGTGATGGGAGAGAACACAGTCTATCACACCACTCAGGCAGAGAGACAGTGATGGGAGAGAACACAGTCTATCACACCACTCAGGCAGAGAGACAGTGATGGGAGAGAACACAGTCTATCACACCACTCAGGCAGAGAGACAGTGATGGGAGAGAACACAGTCTATCACACCACTCAGGCAGAGAGACAGTGATGGGAGAGAACAGTCTATAACACCACTCAGGCAGAGAGACAGTGATGGGAGAGAACAGTCTATAACACCACTCAGGCAGAGAGACAGTGATGGGAGAGAACAGTCTATAACACCACTCAGGCAGAGAGACAGTGATGGGAGAGAACACAGTCTATCACACCACTCAGACAGACAGACAGACAGTATTATATCTGTCTATCACACCACTCAGACAGAGAGACAGTGATGGGAGAGAACAGTCTATAACACCACTCAGGCAGAGAGACAGTGATGGGAGACAACAGTCTATCACACCACTCAGGCAGAGAGACAGTGATGGGAGATAACAGTCTATCACACCACTCAGACAGACAGATAGAATACTGTCTATAACACCACTCAGGCAGAGAGACCGTGATGGGAGAGAACACAGTCTATCACACCACTCAGACAGACAGACAGACAGACGGTGTGTGTTATTGTGAAGCTCAGTGTGTGTAACACCTCTGGTCAGGTAGGGTCAGCAGACGGTAGGCGTGGTCAACATCACATCACAAGGCTGTAGACCACCCTTCCCTCCATCTCCATGTATCCATCTTTGCCTCCCTCATTCCCTCCCTACCCCCCCCCCCCCCCTCTAAACACATAACAGTGATGTTACAGTTCTTCATTCATACCAGATGTGGGGTAGCATAGATAGGATGCATCAGATACAACTGGGACTTGCTGTCATGTTGTAAGTGTGAGGAGAAACTAAGGACAAAATCAGCTTTAGGACATGGTAGAGAGAATGAGAGAGAGAATGAAAGAGAGAGGGAGAGAGAGAAACGGAGAGAGAAAGAAAGAGAGAATGTGGGGGAAAAGGTTGTGAGCTGCACATTCCCTAGCCAGTTGTCATACAGATGAAGAATTTGAAAAGTTCACTATGCCCTCATAAAACTGTTAAAGCAAGGTGAGCCAGGATACTTTATAAACGCCCAGGGATTTCGGCGCCTGGAGCAGATTATCACTGCTATTCCAAACATGTTCCTGCCGTACCAGAATAATTAAAAGTATGACAAAGATTCATGTGGAAATGCCTGTCATGAAAGGATTTACAGAGTAGTGAAACCTCACTCTCTATCTGTGTTAGTAGATTCTGGTCTATAATTCGTGTTTTAATTTGGGGATGATTCCTCTCAATCCTAAATACACAAAGCGTATAATTAAAAATATCCTGCTGTGTTTAACATGTGCTGTCAAGAAATGTCACTTGATCACAATGAGCGTTTCCAAATGTTCGTCCTGAAGACAGAGGGTAAATATCTCTGCAAATATTTACACAGCAGCCTATTCAAGTCCGGGATTCTGTGAGTGACAGGCGGTATTATGCACACAAGCCACACCCACTCGCCTGGCTGGACCAATCGCTGGCTTAAAACACTGATAGAACACACCCTCAAAAGACATGAACCAGGAATTCAGTTTGGCTCAACAGGATCCTTGTCTAAGGAAGCCAAAGCCACGTATAGATGTACACTATATGAGATATGGATGGGATTTTGTAGGATATTGATAGGGGATAGCAGTGTCACCAGTGTTATGATTGAGAGGCTGCTTTTGACTGGTGGCAGGCAGTCACACACACACACACACACCTTGAACTGGCTGTTTTAGCAGTGGACAACAGAAGACAGCAGAGACAACAGATACTTCATGCATGCAGCCATCCACATTCAGCCGTCCACAGCATACCGTTGACACCCACTCATCAAGTCATAGTTCTGGATGGAAAGGCCCTGTGTATTTGATGACAGCCATGGACCCTAAATGGTGAGTGGGTGTGGTGAGATTTACGGTCCTTCCTGCCTCCTCCTCCTCAGTCATGTAAACAGAAGCTCTGCAAGTCAACCAACCAACACCCACTATATCTATATTGCTACATGAATAATATCCATGGCACTACTCAAACACACACAGAGGACAGATCTGGTTCTCTGCCCTCTATAACAACAAGGCCATAGTTACTAAAATAGACCGAGGACATTCCTTTCAGCTCACCAAGCACCTAACTACAACAAACAAAACAAATCACATTTTATGTCACATGCGCCGAATACAACAGGTGTAGACTGTTACCGTGAAATGCTTACTTACAAGCCCTTCGTTAACATATAACCCAGTTAAGAAAATAGAGTTAGGAAAATATTTACTAAATAAACAAAAACAAATAATAACAACAATTACGAGGCTGTATACAGGAGGTACCGGTACCAAGTCAATGTGCGAGGGTACAGGTTAGTCCAGGTCATTTGTACATGTAGGTAAGGGTGACAGAACAGCACACCAAGGTGCAGTAAAACCCAGACATATTCCTGTGTTACCTCGGTGAAGAGGTGCTGCACCACGGTAGCCAGGGCCTCTATCCGACGGTTGCCCTGGTCCAGGAGCCGTCGGAGCTGGTGAAGGCTCTGGTTCTTCTTCTCACACTGGGCACGGTACTGGGCCTCCGTAGCTGGCTTAGCCTCCACTAGAGCCCGGGCCGGGCGGGATGCCGAGACCACTGGTCCCTGGACTGGGAGAGGGACGGCAGGGACTGGGACCAGGTCTGGTTGGGGCGGCTGGGGTTGGCTGGGTCCTCCTACCTGAGTAGTGGTGCTGGTCTGGGAGAGGGTCCTCGCCAATGGCGCCCCCCGAGCCTTGTTCTTGTCCACTGAAAGAGAGCAAGGTCGGTTGAGTGTTCTGGCCAGTACTTTTAGCATGGTCTCTCACATTCCACTCTCCACAACATAGAAACACAACATACACACTAGCATGCAGTAGGATACGCCTAAAGGTCTCTGAGCAGACACCGACTGAAACCCCAGTGGAGCTAAGAAACAGTGCAGCAGTGCATGCTGGGATAGCTCTGTAATGATGGGCCCGAGGTAGAATCCAAGGATCCATTAGGAGTGCATTAGCATCAAGCCACAGTGCAGTTAGGAGACAAAACCATCCACGCCCTCCCTTTCTCTGTCCATCTCTCTCCCCCTCCCTTTCATCCCTCTCTCCCCTCCCTTTCTCCGTCCATCTATCCCCCCTCCCTTTCATCCCTCTCTCCCTCCCTCATTTTGCCATCTCTTCTCCTCTCCCTCCATCCCTCTCCTATGTATTTTGTTGTCTCAGAGCAAAGTGGACCATGGAGATTTCATGCCTGACTGAAGCTGCATGCCATGTTTTATTAGGAGGGAAAACTGGCCACAGCTCTTGACCCGACAGCAGACTGTCAATAGAGTTATGCCTGATACTTCATGTTGATCATCATAATCATCAGCAGACTGTCAATAGAGTTATGCCTGATACTTCATGTTGATCATCATACTCATCAGCAGACTGTCAATAGAGTTATGCCTGATACTTCATGTTGATCATCATACTCATCAGCAGACTGTCAATAGAGTTATCCCTGATACTTCATGTTGATCATCAGCAGACTGTCAATAGAGTTATCCCTGATACTTCATGTTGATCATCATACTCATCAGCAGACTGTCAATAGAGTTATGCCTGATACTTCATGTTGATCATCATACTCATCAGCAGACTGTCAATAGAGTTATCCCTGATACTTCATGTTGATCATCAGCAGACTGTCAATAGAGTTATCCCTGATACTTCATGTTGATCATCATACTCATCAGCAGACTGTCAATAGAGTTATCCCTGATACTTCATGTTGATCATCATACTCATCAGCAGACTGTCAATAGAGTTATCCCTGATACTTCATGTTGATCATCATACTCATCAGCAGACTGTCAATAGAGTTATCCCTGATACTTCATGTTGATCATCATAATCATCAGCAGACTGTCAATAGAGTTATGCCTGATACTTCATGTTGATCATCATACTCATCAGCAGACTGTCAATAGAGTTATCCCTGATACTTCATGTTGATCATCATACTCATCAGCAGACTGTCAATAGAGTTATGCCTGATACTTCATGTTGATCATCATACTCATCAGCAGACTGTCAATAGAGTTATGCCTGATACTTCATGTTGATCATCATACTCATCAGCAGACTGTCAATAGAGTTATCCCTGATACTTCATGTTGATCATCATAATCATCAGCAGACTGTCAATAGAGTTATGCCTGATACTTCATGTTGATCATCATAATCATCAGCAGACTGTCAATAGAGTTATGCCTGATACTTCATGTTGATCATCATACTCATCAGCAGACTGTCAATAGAGTTATGCCTGATACTTCATGTTGATCATCATAATCATCAGCAGACTGTCAATAGAGTTATCCCTGATACTTCATGTTGATCATCAGCAGACTGTCAATAGAGTTATCCCTGATACTTCATGTTGATCATCATAATCATCAGCAGACTGTCAATAGAGTTATGCCTGATACTTCATGTTGATCATCATACTCATCAGCAGACTGTCAATAGAGTTATGCCTGATACTTCATGTTGATCATCATACTCATCAGCAGACTGTCAATAGAGTTATGCCTGATACTTCATGTTGATCATCATACTCATCAGCAGACTGTCAATAGAGTTATGCCTGATACTTCATGTTGATCATCATCCTCATCAGCAGACTGTCAATAGAGTTATGCCTGATACTTCATGTTGATCATCATACTCATCAGCAGACTGTCAATAGAGTTATGCCTGATACTTCATGTTGATCATCATACTCATCAGCAGACTGTCAATAGAGTTATGCCTGATACTTCATGTTGATCATCATAATCATCATATCTATAAATGCCAGATCAACCATCTCTATCTTTCCCTAAAGCTATCACATATAAAGTGTTAGTAAAGCTCTCTTTAATAGTGTTTGCATATGAAGATGTCCACCTGACACAGTCAACTCAATGAGAGGCAGAGTGCTATAACACTATGGGCGTCCCATCACCACACCAGCTGAGCTATGACCTTCTCCCTAAGAGGGTTAAACACTGTGATACTGCCCCCTTATGGCCACCACACTGTCAATAACCCCTCAGTCATAGAAACAGGCTTCATGTGTCACCTTGATGGGCAGTCCTGGGGCTAGAGGGATACAGTGTCAGCAGGTTTTTCAGCCCACCACTAACACATCTGATTCTAATATCAACTAATCATGGTCTTCAATCTTAGACCTCAGTTTAGACAGGGCTGGAACAAAAACATGCACACACACTGTACTGTATGAGGTTTTGATCTACTGTATCAGCCTACGCCTACACCATCACTCTAGCTCTACAATAACCAGCATGGAGCTCAAACTCCATCTGTCTAGCCCTACAATAACCAGCATGGAGCTCAAATTCCATCTGTCTAGCCCTACAATAACCAGCATGGAGCTCAAACTCCATCTGTCTAGCTCTACAATAACCAGCATGGAGCTCAAACTCCATCTGTCTAGCCCTACAATAACCAGCATGGAGCTCAAACTCCATCTGTCTAGCCCTACAATAACCAGCATGGAGCTCAAACTCCATCGGTCTAGCTCTACAATAACCAGCATGGAGCTCAAACACCATCTGTCTAGCCCTACAATAACCAGCATGGAGCTCAAACACCATCTGTCTAGCCCTACAATAACCAGCATGGAGCTCAAACTCCATCTGTCTAGTTCTACAATAACCAGCATGGAGCTCAAACTCCATCTGCCTAGTTCTACAATAACCAGAATGGAGCTCAAACTCCATTGGTCTAGTTCTACAATAACCAGCATGGAGCTCAAACTCCATCGGTCTAGTTCTACAATAACCAGCATGGAGCTCAAACTCCATTGGTCTAGCCCTACAATAACCAGCATGGAGCTCAAACTCCATCTGTCTAGTTCTAGAATAACCAGCATGGAGCTCAAACTCCATCTGTCTCTGCAATAACCAGAATGGATCTCAAACACCATCTGTCTAGCCCTACAATAACCAGCATGGAGCTCAAACTCCATCTGTCTAGCCCTACAATAACCAGCATGGAGCTCAAACTCCATCTGTCTAGCTCTACAATAACCAGAATGGAGCTCAAACTCAATCCGTCTAGTTCTACAATAACCAGCATGGAGCTCAAACGCAAACCGTCTAGTTCTACAATAACCAGCATGGAGCTCAAACTCCATCTGTCTCGTTCTACAATAACCAGAATGGAGCTCAAACACCATCTGTCTAGTCCTACAATAACCAGCATGGAGCTCAAACTCCATTGGTCTAGTTCTACAATAACCAGCATGGAGCTCAAACTCCATCTGTCTAGTTCTAGAATAACCAGCATGGAGCTCAAACTCCATCTGTCTCTGCAATAACCAGAATGGAGCTCAAACACCATCTGTCTAGCCCTACAATAACCAGCATGGAGCTCAAAAGCAAACCGTCTAGTTCTACAATAACCAGCATGGAGCTCAAACTCCATCTGTCTAGTTCTAGAATAACCAGCATGGAGCTCAAACTCCATCTGTCTCTGCAATAACCAGAATGGAGCTCAAACACCATCTGTCTAGCCCTACAATAACCAGCATGGAGCTCAAACTCCATCTGTCTAGCCCTACAATAACCAGCATGGAGCTCAAACTCCATCTGTCTAGTTCTAGAATAACCAGCATGGAGCTCAAACTCCATCTGTCTAGTTCTAGAATAACCAGCATGGAGCTCAAACTCCATCTGTCTAGTTCTAGAATAACCAGCATGGAGCTCAAACTCAATCCGTCTAGTTCTACAATAACCAGCATGGAGCTCAAACTCAATCCGTCTAGTTCTACAATAACCAGCATGGAGCTCAAACTCAATCCGTCTAGCTCTAGAATAACCAGCATGGAGCTCAAACTCAATCCGTCTAGTTCTACAATAACCAGCATGGAGCTCAAACACCATCTGTCTAGTTCTACAATAACCAGCATGGAGCTCAAACTCAATCCGTCTAGTTCTACAATAACCAGCATGGAGCTTAAACTCAATCCGTCTAGTTCTAGAATAACCAGCATGGAGCTCAAACTCAATCCGTCTAGCTCTAGAATAACCAGCATGGAGCTCAAACTCAATCCGTCTAGTTCTAGAATAACCAGCATGGGCTCAGACACACTCATATCAAACAATTTACTAATCCAATCTCCAATTACATTGCATTATCCTATTAGTCAACAGCCATTTATTAACAGTTTGACACTAATCTGCCATTTGGGTCATAAATATTTTCTTGTCATGCATTTTCTGTTTCCAAATTCAATGCATCAGTGTGTGTGTGCATAGGGACACCTGGACAGACAGTGGTGGAACATGCTTGAGTATGAGAAGTGTGTGTGTGTGTGTGTGTGTGTGTGTGTGTGTGTGTGTGTTAGTGGGTAATTAGCACTCTGTCAGTGTGTCTGCCTCTTCTAATGGCATTGTGGTCGACAACCCCACACCCTGGGACACACACGACTAGAGACTATCCGTAACACACAGAGTTTCAACGCTTCCTCGAGCATGTCGCACCACTGCCAGTCTGGATGTCCCCATGCATGGCTTGAGCTAACAGGGGGAGCGGTGCCTACTTTCATCCTGTGTTTTCACAGCCTACCACAGCACCCAAACGACAACACCACACCCACACACACAGGGGCATCCTGTGGGTGACTGCTAATCGCTAAATCTCTTTTAACACACCAGGGAGGGGAAACCAAAACATCCTCCCAGTAGGCACGCACACACACACACACACACACACACACACACACACACACACACACACACACACACACACACACACACACACACAACCCACATGAATAGTCTTCATTCAGAAGCATAAACAACTGTAATTTATGACAATCATCTTGGTTTAGGGAGGAAACTCCTAAAGAGAACCAAAACAAAGGCCTTGGGGGTTTATCTGATCTGCCTAAGAGGCGGATGTCACTGGACCAATATATAGACCACTATTATATAACATGTTTGCCAGTAGTATTTCTGTTTACTGGGAGGAGCGTCAGATATATTTACATCATATTCAGCAACATATCGTCACCTTTTACAAAATGTCTCTTGCTTATTTTTTCTCCGTTCTCCTTTCTGGAAGGAAAAAAAAAGAGTCAAGCAGACATTTTGCAGAGTGTGTACCTGAGATCTGCCATGCAGGCTGATAGAGGTTCAGGGCCCAGTCTGTGAGAGAGATGTCAGTCAGTTAGCCACTTAGCATGCAGTGGGATATTATGTGCATCCCAAATGGCACCCTACTCCCTATTTAGTGCACTACTTTTAACCAGTGCGCTATATAGGGAAGGTGGTGCCATTTGGAACATATTTTACAAGTTAGGGGGAAAAAGTCTCTGGATGGAAGTTGGGCACAGATCTAGGATCAGCTTTTCCTCCACAAGTCATGACTATCATGGGGAGAAACACTAAACTGATCTTGGATCAGTGTCTAGAGGAGACGTTAAGAGGTGCTACTGAAAGGGAGAGATGAGGGGCTGGATGAGAGGAGGAAGAAGACGAGCGGAGAGGGTGTCTTTTAGTTGAGGATGGCGTGTGTGTGTGTGTGTGTGTGTGTGCGGCTGTGTGTGTGTTAGATCTGTCATCTGAGTAAATCAAACCTTTTTGAAACGTATTCCCAACCGAACTGAAACCATGTTGGTGTTTGAGGCTACTGTAGTTTGCCAGAATGTAGAGTGAGAGTTGGACAGAGAGCCAATCCCTCATCAACTGTACAGTATTAATTACACTCCTGACTGCTGCTCCAATGGGCTGGGTCGCAAAAATGCAACCCACTTCATAGGAGGGATTAAGACTGGATTACTGTGTGTGTGTGTGTGTGTGTGTGTGTAGCTTTTCCACCCAGATCAGCCTTTCACAGAATTGAGCAGTGTGCAAAAGCTATAGCCAAAATTATGACCCCCTGCACACACACACACACACACACACACACACACACACACACACACACACACACACACACACAGCTCAGCGCTGTGAAAGTCTGATCTGGGTGGAAAAGCTACTGCCCCCAACACACACACACACACACACACAGTAATCCAGTCTTAATCCATCCTATGAAGTGGGTTGTATTTTAATTTGCCAGCCCATTGGAGCAGCAGTCAGGAGTGTAATTAATACTGTACAGTTGATGAGGGATTGGCTCTCTGTCCAACTCTCACTCTCTACATTCTGGCAAACTACAGTAGCCTCAAACACCAACATGGTTTCAGTTCGGTTGGGAATACGTTTCAAAAGGGTTTGATGTGCCAGAGGCAGTAAACAGTGCCCATCACTTGTGCACACACACACACACACACACACACACACACACACACACACACACACACACACACACACACACACACACACACACACACACACACACACACACACACACACACACACACACACACACACACACACACACACACACACACACACACACACACACACACACACACACACACACACACAATCCCGCAGTCTTAATCTGGGTGGGATTAAAGATACCCCCTGCTGTGCTCAGATGAAACATCAAATCTGGAAAAATGAAAAGTGTGAATCTGACGGCATTAATCTGCAAACTGCATCTGCAGCAGATTTGTCAAATGAGGATTTTGATGCACATTACTTAAAAGATGTGGCGTCAACAGCATTGGATACACCCATGTAAAAGCTTGCTGGGCCACAGGCAGGAGGGCGAGAGTCTGTGTGCTAGCCTGGCCTATAATGGGCTTCACAGAACATATTTACCGGCTGTTATCTCAGTATTAGACGCTATCTCTCTGACAACCTTGAGGTGACTATGGAATATAAGTATGATTAGAAACTGAAGTGTAAGACACATTGTAAATAAACCAAGCCCCCAATAAGGCCGAGAACTTCTCATATACCACCCTGTACCCCACATAGTGTACTGTTTCTGACCAGGGCCCTATATCGGGAACAGGGTGTCAGTTGAGATGCAGGCGCAAGTGAACTTATCCCCGGTGACACGGCTACAGACTCCTAGAAAATCTAGAAGGACCCCTGGCCCACCTGCAGTCCAGTCAAAGTTCATTAACTGCAATAACTGGGGCCTCGTAGACCGTATCGCTTGCCTAACGAGGCGACTGCACTCCCAACCCGGCTGTATCCATGGCAACACATGGAGAAATATCGACGTCAGCGGAGGCTGCTGAGGGGAGGACGGTTCATAATAATGGCTGGAACGGAGACAACGGAATGGCATCAAACCATGTGTATTTGATGTTTTTGATGCCATTCCACCTATTTGGCACCAGCCGTTACCACAAGCCCGTCCTCCCCAATTAATGTGCCACCAACCTCCTGTGGTCGGTGTGTGGAGTGAGAGAGAGAACATGGGGTGTCATTAGCACATGTGTGCCTAGCAACACTGAACTGGGGTCCTTATAGTGCTCCACTGATTGGGTCTGCCCAGCAATATGCCTGTACAGAAATGCTTACTGACCTGGTTTAAATTAGCCTACATCCCTAAAAACAGGTTGCCTGGTATAAAAATAACATAGATTTGATATCTGTTCATCACATAAATATGAGAACCAGAAGGCATGGCTGGCTGAATTCATTAGAGAATATAAACATTCCTTTAGAGAATGTATAATCTTATCGCTCCCAAAATACCACTACTCCCTCCAGTACACCAGACAGATTTCAGAAAGGGAACATCTCTCCCTGGTCCCTCCTTTGGAATATTCTGTCCTCATTCCACCAGATAATTCCCTCATCAGGCGAACACTGAAAAAACATTGAGATTAGCTCTTGCACGAATGGGCAACCTTGCCGCAGAGCAGGCAGTGACTAAAGCCTGCTGTAACCTACATTTCTCTCACAGCAGAGAAGTGGGTCTCTAAACCACTAAGATGGAGGCCGCCCTCAGACAGACACGTGCAGCCTGAGCTTGGATACAAAACAACACGTCATATTACGGTTTTACTATTACACACTCCGTTGCACTGCTATTCTAGCCGGTATAGATATAACCATTTAATAACAGAAATAGAACGCAGACAGATGTTCAGTCTAGTTTGAATACAAAAACAACAGGTCAGGCTAAAGTACAGGTTTCAACAGACGAAATGCCAAAGACTAAATAGCAAGAAAAAAACGCCTCAGTAAATAGATGTATAACCCTTTGAAACAGATAGAGGGAGGAGTCAAGTGTGTGATTGACACAAAACCAGCATGCCAGCCCATAGTACTGCTTCATAATAGATACAATGACACAGAACACAAAGAAAAGGCCTGTCCCAGACCGTCTTAACATAGTGGTTTAATGACAGAACGATGGTCAGGCTACTAGGAGCCAGATGAGGCTGTGTGTCTGGGTACCATGGGAGTCAAGGCCCTCTGGGCTTCACGGTTAGAAGAAGCCCTCTGCCTTGCCGGCTATTCACCACCACGCTATGGTGGAGCCACTAGTGTAGAAAACACACACACAAATACACACACAGACACAGACTCATAGAGAGTGGCATCTAATTTGTAGACATGGCGGCTATACACAACAGTGAGAGAACCCCCTGGTAAAGAAGGACTGCAAGGCAACAATGGCTGCCGCGGCACGGGGGTAGAAATAGGGAACGTGGGAGATAAGACAACGGAGGAGGGGTACGATGGATGGAGTGATGAGGTGTGTGTGTGTGTGTGTCTCAGACCTGCATGGAACACCACAGTGGTCTTCTTGCATCCCGAGAGGAGTTGGAGATTCCGGAACAATCCTTTGGCTGTCAACTTCACATGGAAGTTAGACAGAGAGAGTCTAGGAGACCATAACATGTCTCTGGTGAGAGATTCCTCTAGTATAGAAGCAAAGAAAAAAGGAGGGAACAATCCACTGTCTCTAGTCTTTAGTCTCTAGGTAGATACTCCTCCAGACTAGGTTGGTCTCTAGGGTAGATACTCCTCCAGACTAGATTGGTCTCTAGGGTAGATCCTCCTCCAGACTAGGTTGGTCTCTAGGGTAGATACTCCTCCAGACTAGGTTAGTCTCTAGGGTAGATCCTCCTCCAGACTAGGTTGGTCTCTAGGGTAGATACTCCTCCAGACTAGGTTAGTCTCTAGGGTAGATCCTCCTCCAGACTAGGTTGGTCTCTAGGGTAGATACTCCTCCAGACTAGGTTAGTCTCTAGGTAGATACTCCTCCAGACTAGGTTGGTCTCTAGGGTAGATACTACTCCAGACTAGGTTGGTCTCTAGGTAGATACTCCTCCAGACTAGGTTGGTCTCTAGGTAGATACTACTCCAGACTAGGTTGGTCTCTAGGTAGATACTCCTCCAGACTAGGTTAGTCTCTAGGGTAGATCCTCCTCCAGACTAGGTTAGTCTCTAGGGTAGATACTCCTCCAGACTAGGTTAGTCTCTAGGTAGATACTTCTCCAGACTAGGTTAGTCTCTAGGGTAGATCCTCCTCCAGACTAAGTTGGTCTCTAGGGTAGATCCTCCTCCAGACTAGGTTGGTCTCTAGGTAGATACTCCTCCAGACTAGGTTAGTCTCTAGGTAGATACTCCTCCAGACTTGGTTAGTCTCTAGGTAGATCCTCCTCCAGACTAGGTTGGTCTCTAGGGTAGATCCTCCTCCAGACTAGGTTAGTCTCTGGGTAGATACTCCTCCAGACTAGGTTAGTCTCTAGGTAGATACTCCTCCAGACTAGGTTGGTCTCTAGGTAGATACTCCTCCAGACTAGGTTAGTCTCTAGGTAGATACTCCTCCAGACTAGGTTGGTCTCTAGGGTAGATCCTCCTCCAGACTAGGTTGGTCTCTAGGGTAGATCCTCCTCCAGACTAGGTTGGTCTCTAGGTAGATACTCCTCCAGACTAGGTTAGTCTCTAGGTAGATACTCCTCCAGACTAGGTTGGTCTCGAGGGTAGATACTCCTCCAGACTAGGTTAGTCTCTAGGTAGATACTCCTCCAGACTAGGTTAGTCTCTAGGGTAGATACTCCTCCAGACTAGGTTAGTCTCTAGGGTAGATACTACTCCAGACTAGGTTAGTCTCTAGGTAGGTACTCCTCCAGACTAGGTTAGTCTCTAGGTAGATCCTCCTCCAGACTAGGTTAGTCTCTAGGGTAGATCCTACTCCAGACTAGGTTAGTCTCTAGGGTAGATCCTCCTCCAGACTAGGTTGGTCTCTAGGGTAGATCCTCCTCCAGACTAGGTTGGTCTCTAGGGTAGATCCTCCTCCAGACTAGGTTGGTCTCTAGGGTAGATCCTCCTCCAGACTAGGTTGGTCTCTAGGGTAGATAATCCTCCAGACTAGGTTGGTCTCTAGGGTAGATCCTCCTCCAGACTAGGTTGGTCTCTAGGGTAGATCCTCCTCCAGACTAGGTTAGTCTCTAGGGTAGATCCTCCTCTAGACTAGGTTGGTCTCTAGGGTAGATCCTCCTCCAGACTAGGTTGGTCTCAAGGGTAGATACTCCTCCAGACTAGGTTAGTCTCTAGGTAGATACTCCTCCAGACTAGGTTGGTCTCTAGGGTAGATACTCCTCCAGACTAGGTTGGTCTCTAGGGTAGATACTCCTCCAGACTAGGTTGGTCTCTAGGTAGATACTCCTCCAGACTAGTTTAGTCTCTAGGTAGATACTCCTCCAGACTAGGTTGGTCTCTAGGGTAGATACTCCTCCAGACTAGGTTGGTCTCTAGGGTAGATACTCCTCCAGACTAGGTTAGTCTCTAGGGTAGATACTCCTCCAGACTAGGTTGGTCTCTAGGTAGATAATCCTCCAAGGAGGGAACAAGAGAAAAAGACTCCCAACAAAAACAAGTCCAAAAGAGCAGCTACACCACTCTCAGATAGAGGGAGAGAGAGAGCTGCACCACTCCCAGATAGAGGGAGAGAGAGAGCTACACCACTCCCAGATAGAGGGAGAGAGAGAGCTACACCACCCAGATAGAGGGGGGGAGAGAGGTACACCACTCCGATAGATGGAGAGAGAGAGCTACACCACTCCCAGATAGAGGGAGAGGGAGAGCTACACCACTCCCAGATAGAGGGAGAGGGAGAGCTACACCACTCCCAGATAGAGGGGGGGAGAGAGCTACACCACTCCGATAGATGGAGAGAGCTACACCACTTCCAGATAGAGGGGGGAGAGAGCTACACCACTCCCAGATAGAGGGAGAGAGAGAGCTACACCACTCCCAGATAGAGGGAGAGGGAGAGCTACACCACTCCCAGAAAGAGGGGGAGAGAGAGCTACACCACTCCCAGATAGAGGGAGAGAGAGAGCTACACCACTCCCAGATAGAGGGGGAGAGAGAGAGAGCTACACCACTCCCAGATAGAGGGAGAGGGAGAACTACACCACTCCCAGATAGAGGGAGAGAGAGAGCTACACCACTCCCAGATAGCGAGAGAGAGCTACAGGAGCTGTGAATGAGTGCGGGAGCATAGGGGGAAAAAATTACACTCGAGCTGTACCCCCAGCCAATGGAAAACAAGAGAAAATGGCGCCAAAAATAGCATTGTTTTTCTGCCACCTGCAGTGGAGGCAGTAACAGTTTGGAGAGATAGTCCAGGTCTAGTCTGTAGTAGAATCCTCAGAGAGAAAGGAACAAATGTAGGCAGAAACACTGACGATGATGATCTCTTCTTCAGAGGATCAGCGGTAGTATGCAATGTCCCCTAGTGATGCCTCACACACACACAGCCGTGGACACAGACACACACACTGCAACAAACACACACTGCAGCATTTGGGACCAATAGGCGTTAGAGGTTCTCTTTCACACAAACACACGGTTAGACAAAGCTCAGCCTCGGCATCTCTGTGTATCTCACATTGGTTCTTTCGATAGTACTGTGAAGAAAACACACAGAGAGATGCTGCTAGGGATGGAGGGAGGGAGGGAGGAGGGAGGAGTGTGCGCAGAGCTGCAAGTGGGAGGGACATGAGAATAACATCTCGCTCTCCTTCACTCCCAGGGTGAACATGTGAGGGGGAGGATGGACGGATGGATGGAGGGAAGGAAAGGAGAAGAGAAGGTGGGAGGATGCAGATGGTTCATACCGAGGTTCCAACTGATGGGAGAGCAGAGATAAAGGAGAGAAGAAAAATGTGGATCCTTGAAAGCAGGAGGCCCCACCCCTCTCCCATCACTCCCCTCTCTCCACCCCTCTCTCTCTCTCTTTCTATTCCTTCTATCTCCATCTCTCCCTCTGTGGCAGGTGCTGTGTTAAGCCTATTCACTGGGAGGGTGGAGTCTGTGAAAGGGATGCATTTGTCACACATAAAACAAACACACACGCCTCAGAATATTGATGAGTGACACTGTTCTACAGGGTGGCTGTACAGGCAGCCTGTGAATGGCTGTCCATTTCCTTCCTTCAGCTGCTCTTTTCACTGTCTGGAGAATCAGCGTGGAATACACACCACAGGGGCTATATGGATGATGAGGCACAGATAAACACTGGACCATAGAGATGGCTGGGATTCAATGTGACTGACATTCTGTTGGGGGTTTATGAATTTAATTCATGCTAATAGATAGTGATGTCCCAACAACACCTAATCAATAATGACAAGATACGCATTGGAGCACATTGGAGGGTGTGGTAGTGAATGGGGCATATGATCAAATGTGAGTCAGGGGGTGTCAGTCACATGATGGCACTTCCTACTCTTCCCCCTGTTATGATGTGGAGGGGAAGGTTAGTGTTAGGACATAGACAAACACTCTCCAGGATACACTTCCACACTCCACCACCAGAGGGCAGCAACCAGGTCTAGGTGCTGAGCCAAGGCTTGATAAGCACATCAGGTACTGACAATTAAGGTGATGTCACAGTGGCAGCTTGGGGAACCAACTCGTTTTGTTCGAGGGCTTTCGTTAGTTTTTTGAGTCTTTAGTTTGGGAAGGCCTTTTCTTTTTTGTACATATTTAAGTTTCAGCACCATCTGAAGAAATAATAATTTGCTTGGACTGGCCGACCCAGACGTCAAGAGAGACAGAGCTGGCCCTGGACCAAGGTAAGGTTGCTCTCTCCCTGGGCACAGTACATTCAACATTGAGGTGCATATGCTGATTTCTCACAAATGCACACATTCATTCAGGTTACAGACCATGTAACTATGAAACTAAGAACCCTAGACATAATGAGTCAGGTTACAGACCATGTAACTATGTAACTAAGACCCCTAGACATAATGAGTAGGTTACAGACCATGTAACTATGAAACTAAGACCCCTAGACATAATGAGTCAGGTTACAGACCATGTAACTATGTAACTAAGACCCCTAGACATAATGAGTCAGGTTACAGACCATGTAACTATGTAACTAAGACCCCTAGACATAATGAGTCAGGATACAGACCATGTAACTATGTAACTAAGACCCCTAGACATAATGAGTCAGGTTACAGACCATGTAACGAGGCCAAAGACCTCTAGACTTAACCAATGCAACAATATTAGTAGGCTAGTTAATGGGTTTGTAACACCCCTCTCCCCTCCACATCCCCCTCTCCTCTCCTCCGAGGCAGCCGTGGTTTACAGGGACAAGGTCACTCCAGAGAGAAATCTGTGTGAGTGAGTGAGTGAGAGATGGAAAGAGAGAGAGAGAGAGAGACGGCAGTTGGGTATGGCCATACCCGAGCTCAACACCAACAATTTAAAATGGGTACTAAAATCCATCCAATCCATCCTTTTAAAAGGCCAATTCGGTTTAGCAGTATTAGTGGTCTCAGGGCCACCGGAACATCTGTTGCAAGTCGGCATTTCGTTTTCAAATCAGGTGTGGCAGCGGCACTTTTGATTTATACTGAACAAAAATATAAACGCGTGGTAACACATGGTCTGCAGTTTTTAGTCCAGTTGGATGTACTGCCATATTCTCTAAAACGACGTTGGAGGAGGCTCATGGTAGAGAAATTAACATTCAATTATCTACTCTGGTGGACATTCCTGCAGTCAGCATGCCGATTGTATGCTCCCAAAACTTAAGACATCTGTGGCATTGGGTAGTGTGACAAAACTGCACATTTTAGAGTGGCCTTTTATTGTCCCCGGCACAAGGTGCACCTGTGTAATGATCATGCTTTTTAAAATCATCTTCCTGATATGCCACAACTGTCAGGTGGATGGATTATCTTGGCAAAGGAGAAATGCTCACAAACAGGGACGTAAAACACATTTGTGCAAAAAAATTGGAGAGAAATAAAGCTTTGCTTTTGTGCATATGGAACATTTCAGCTCATGGGACCAAAACAACATGTTGCATTTATTTGTTTGTCGGTAGAGTTTAATAGCAAAGTGCTGTTTTTTTAGACCCATTTGCCTCATGATTTGTCAAACTCAACACACAGAATGTCTTTGTCCTTCATATCGGAGTTCAGCTACAGCGCTTTGCGTGTCTCAACCAATCAGATTCACAGAAATCGCAGGTCGCACGGGCCGAGCACAGCGCACAAAGCTCAAGGGGCTCTCTCTACTTTCCTCTGGTATTTAGCAAGCGTGATAACCCATCACTTCCCACACAAGCAACAACTCTTACATAAATGTAGCAGCCTAAACACCAGCCATCTGACATGCTGTATTGCATGGAAATCAGACTCTTTTTCAGTCTGATCAACTGTAGACTAGGCTACTAACAATACCAGCTGCGTCGTGTAGCCTACTATGCACCCTGTTCCTCTGGCCAGGGTAGACGAAGCGGTAACATTGTGTATTTATAGCCCATTTGTTCGTGAGGAAATGTGAATGGGATAAAATTTGGTTTATATTCAAATTTGGTCTGACTAGGCTCTCTAGACCTTTTCCAATCCAAAATGATTAAGTGGAATGAATCAATAAACACAGTAGTTGACACTCAGACCGGTTTGTAATTAGGCCTACAGTTGCATAGCGCAGACTATACGCAACCTGCATAAAGCAAGCTCAGCCCTGTGAGTTTTATTTTCCAATCATGTTGCTTCTCTGTGTCGGTGTATAGGAAACCAACATAGTTCTGCTTTTAAATCTAATTCATATTAACAAGTACAAAGTTGTTGAAGTTTGACAGGGTTTATCCTCCTCCTCGAGGCCAGGAGTTTTCCAGGAATGTTTTAAAACCCTGTGACCTGATTAGAAATACTCTGGTCTCATATGAATCATTTTTACAACATATTAATCACGTCAACCTGTAAAAGGTCCAGAGTTTTA
Source organism: Oncorhynchus clarkii lewisi (assembly GCF_045791955.1). Classification (NCBI taxonomy): domain Eukaryota; kingdom Metazoa; phylum Chordata; class Actinopteri; order Salmoniformes; family Salmonidae; genus Oncorhynchus; species Oncorhynchus clarkii. The sequence goes on from NW_027261002.1 coordinate 64,207, forward strand.
CCTGGTTAGGCTACCAGATCAGGAACGACTACGTACACCACTCTGGGACCTGCCACCTCTGAGCAGTCTGACTTTAGGACCATGCAGACGTCTCGGAGCGGAAGGGAAGGCAGTAAATAAGCTCCTTGTCACTTTGCCATAACCTAAGTTTCACTAAAATGACACCCCTGAAATGCATGGTCCTGTATCCAACAATGTGACAGAACTAACAAAAACAATATTTTAGTTTGACAAATGAGACTTGAAGAATCTCCAAGTGGTCACTTCATGTAAGAGCCCCACTTGAGAAATATGTCCTGAGCTACAAGGCAAGACAACTCAAGTACAACTCAGGCCTGAAGTATAAATAGTCCCATAGCAGCGCTGCACTGATCCAATATCTAAACTTAGGCAGGGGGCAACAAACTGAATAAAGTCTGTCTTAAAAAAGAAAACTGAAAACAGGCATCTTGCCAGACAGCTTCAACAGCCATTGTAACCGCTGGCTGTAAAGCCATTGTTTTGTGTGTGTGTGTCTGTGTGTGTGTGTGTGTGTGTGTGTGTGTGTGTGCGCGTGCGTGGTATGCCGAAAGGGGGTGACAGCATGTCTGCAACTGGTGGCTCCCCACAAACCCCCAATGGGAGTTCCTGACGCAACCGCAGCAGAGAGGCAGCCAGGCGCCGAGGCCTAGCCCAATCAAGACCAGCCCAGGCTGGGGGAGGGGACTAACCACAGACCCATGCTTGACCAGGCCTCCAGGAACACATCCATAATTCAAAGCCTCTGAGAGATGGCCTAAATATGTTAACTAAAAACACTGTACTTTCTGCTTTTTTAAAGACTGATTTGGGATCAGCAATCGCAAACCCAAATCTAACCTCAACTCTTATGAGCTGAGCAACAAAAACTAATCTGAGACCTGTTGATAGGAGCACGTTCGGACCACATGTCCTTCGTAGTGGCATTATTGCCAACTGCCAACAGTACAGATCGCAGGACAAATGGCCCTAGTGTCAACACATTACATTGGACTATTCTCCTCCTGACTCACCACACGGTGCCAACCTGCCAGTTAAAACAGATGGGAATCGCCACATTAGAGCACATGTCCACAACAATGCAGTCAAAGGTAAGAAGTATTTGTAGCGACGCCAGGGCACTGTTGACGTGGCCGGCTGGCATCTGTGACAAGCCTGGATACAACAACGCTGTTTAACCATGCACGCACACAGGGTCTGTGTGTGACAGAGGCAACAGTTTAGCCTAGTTTCACTCCAAGTGATTTCCATCAGTCCCCTGTATCCCTTTAATGACAGGAAGTGTTCGGGACACCATTCTTTGTGTGTTTGTTTACCCTTGTCACGAGCTTGTGAGCTCCGAGCTAGTCAGCCAGAACGCACAACCCAAACGCTCCTAATGACCCACACACACATGGGAATGCTTTCCAAATCGCTAACACGTTTTTACATTCTTCTATTTATAATTTTCTCCCTCTTATCTCCCCAATTAGGCTACAGAAGTCCATAAATGTGTTTTAAATAGAAAACCTTTGAACTAAACACAGTGACTTAAAACCAGTGGTGGAAAAAGTATCCAATTCTTGAGTAAAAGTAAATATACCTTAATAGAAAATGCCTCAAGTAAAAGTGAAAGTCACCCAGTAAAAAACTACTTGAGTAAAAGTCTAAATGTATTTGGTTTGAAATATACTTAAGAATCAAATGTAAATGTAATTGCACAAATGTACTTAAGTATCAAAAGTAAAAGTTTTCTATTTTTCTTTAAAGGATAGCAAGGGGCTGACTCCGACACTCAGACACTCAGACACTCAGACACTCAGACACTCAGACACTCAGACACTCAGACACTCAGACACTCCAACACTCCAACACTCCAACACTCAGACACAATTTACAAACAAAGCATTTGTGTTTAGTGAATCTGCCAGATCAGGTATTAGGGATGACCAGGGATGTTCTCTTGATAAGTGTGAGAATTTGACTATTTTCCTGTCCTGCTAAGCATTCAAAATGTAACAAGTACTTTTGGGTGTCAGGGAAACTGCATGGAGTAAAAAGTACATTATTTTCTTTAGGAATGTAGTGAAGTAAAAGTCATAGTTTTCAAAAATGTTAACCATAAAGTACAGGTACCCAGAAAATTCTTAAGTAATACTTTAAATTTTTTTTTTTTTTTACTTAAAAGTACTTCACACCACTGCTTAAAACTTTAGTGAAATGAAATGAGGTTAAACGTTAGTTCATAGTTATAGAAACACTTTCGGATTATACTGTATATTGAGCTAGAATTATTCAGTCAGCCATCTGTGATGTAACAACATTGCAACACTTTTGACAACACTGGTCAAGGGAAGTGCACTGATACAACGTGCAAGTGATATCGTCCTACGTCATACTTCCTGTTCCTGTCCCCTAATCTTTTGAATGTGCTTGCTTGATTATATCATCATTATATCATCAAATTCATGAAAACTAGGTCATTTAAGATATATACAGTACCAGTCAAAAGTTTGGAAACACCTACTCATTCCAGGGTTTTTCTTTATTTTGACTATTTTATACAATATAGAATAATAGTGAAGACATCAAAACTATGAAATAACACATATGGAATCATGTAGTTACCAAACAAGTGTTAAAAAAAACTCTTAAGGATCCATCCCTTTTTTTCCCCAATTTGCCCCTAAAATGACATACCCAAATCTAACAGCTTGTAGCTCAGGACCTGAAGCAAGCATTTTCTTGATACCATTTGAAAGGAAACACTTTGAAGTTTGTGGAAATGTGAAATGAATGTAGAAGAACAACACACTAGATCTGGTAAAAGATCATACAAAGAAAAAAACATGCGTTGAATTTTTCATATTTGAAATGCAAGAAAAAGGCCATAATGTATTATTCCAGCCCAGGTTTAATTCAGACTTTGGCCACTAGATGGCAGCAGTGTATGTGAAAAGTTTTAGACTGATCCAATGAACCATTGCATATCTGTTCAAGACTGCCCAAATGGTTCATTAATACATTTTCAAGTTCATAATTGTGCACTCTCCTCAAACAATAGCATGGTATTCTTTCACTGTAAAAGCTACTGTAAATTGGACAGTGCAGTTAGATTAACACGAATTTAAAGCTTTCTGCCCATATCAGATTTGTCTGTCCTGGGAAATGTTCATGTAACTTATAACCTCATGCTAATCACATTAGCCTACGTTAGCTTAACCATCCCATGGGGGATACACCGGTCCTGTAGAGTTTAAACAAAAATATATATATTCTATACTTGAGATTCTTCAAAGTAGCCACCCTTTGCCTTGTTGACAGCTTTGCACATGCTTGGCATTCTCTCAACCAGCTTCATGAGGTAGTCACCTGGAATGCGTTTAAAAGTTCATTTGTAGAATTTCTTTCCTTCTTAATCCATTTGAGCCAATCAGCTGTGTGGTGACAAGGTAGAGGTGGTATACAGAAGACAGCCCTGTTTGGTAAAAGACCAAGTCCGTATTATGGGAAGAACAGCTCAGATAAGCAAAGAGAAAGACAGTCCATCATTACTTTAAGACATGAAGGTCAGTCAATGCGGAAAATGTCAAGAACTTTGACATTTTCTTCAAGTGCAGTTGCAAAAACCATCAAGCGCTATGATGAAACTGGCTCTCATGAGGACCGCCACAGGAAAGGAAGACCCAGAGTTACCTCTGCTGCAGAGGATAAGTTCATTACAGTTACCAGCCTCTGAAATTGCAGCCCAAATAAATGCTTCAGAGTTCAAGTAACAGACACATCTCAACATCAACTGTTCAGAGGAGACTGTGTGAGTCAGGCCTTCATGATCAAATTGCCAGAAAGAAACCACTACTAAAGGACACCAATAATAAGAAGAGACTTGCTTGGACCGAGAAACATGAGCAATGGACATTAGACTGGTAGAAATCTGTCCTTTGGTCTGATGAGTCCAAATGGGAGATTTTTGGTTCCAACTGCCATGTCTTTCTGAGATGCAGAGTAGGTGAACGGATGATCTCTGCATGTGTGGTTCCCACCATGAAGCATGAAGGAGGAGGTGTGATGGTGCTTTGCTGGTGACACTGTGATTTATTTAGAATTCAAGGCACACAACCAGCGTGGCTACCACAGCATTCTGCAGCGATACACCATCCCATCTGGTTTGCACTTAGTGGGACTATCATTTGTTTTTCAACAGGACAATGACCCAACACACCTCCAGGCTGTGTAAGGGCTATTTGACCAAGAAGGAGAGTGATGGAGTGCTGCATCAGATGACCTGGCCTCCATAATCATCCAACCTCAAACTAATTGAGATGGTTAGGGATGAGTTAGACCACAGAGTGAAGGAAAAGCCAACAAGTGCTCAACATGTGGAAACTCCTTCAAAACTATTGCAAAAGCATTCCAGGTGAAGCCGGTTGAGAGAATGCCAAGAGTGTGCAAAGCTGTCATCAAGGCATAGTGAGGCTACTTTGAAGAATCTAAAATACATTTGTTTAAAAAAATGTTGGTTACTACAAGATTCCATGTGTAATTTCGTCGTTTTGATGTCTTCATTTTTATTCTACAATGTATAAAATAGTACAAATAAAGAAAAACCCTTGAATGAGTAGGTGTGTCCAAACTTTTGACCGGTACTGTATATACAATAATAGCTGTGTTTGTGGATGAATTTACTTCTGCCAGATGCCTGTAATAAAGTTTTTGCACTGAAGAACACTGCGCTCCATTTTTGCCCATTGAAGACCATTTTAAAAGCTTACAAAACTTCAAAAACAAAAGTAAAAAAACTTCAAGGCTACTTCCTGGAAAATGACTCGTCACTTTCATACTGTATATTGAGGCCGGGAATTTTCCAAGTCTAGTTTTACACAAATCCAGTGTGTGATGACGCTGGAGCGCTACCATGGTAACTGGGGGCCTACCTTCTCCTGTGGTGTGGGTGCTAAAGTATCACTGGTTTGTGGAGGTTTGCTCACAATTCAACAATAACCCATGACACCTGTATGGGTGAGAATCATATTGCCCTCAAGTCTCTTTTTCAGAGACAGTATAATAAATTATAAACTGGGTGGTTCGAGCCCTGAATGCTGATTGGCTGACAGCCGTTGTATATAAGACCGTATACAACGGATATGATAAAACAGTTATTTTTACTGTTCTAATTACGTTGGTAACCAGTTTATAACAGTAATAAGGCACATCAGGGGTTTGTGATATATGGCCAATATACCACAGCAAAGGGCGGTGTCCAGGCACTCCACCATGGTATATTGGCCATATACAACACCCCCCCGGGCCTTATTGTTTAAATATACTTCAAGATCCTTGGTTCTAGTGCCTTCTAAGCAACCCTAACCATTACGTAGAAAAACACTAAACACTAGCAGACGGAACCCAGGCACAAAACCCAAACCCAACACCAAAACGTTCAAACAGAACTCTTACCTGTGGCAGCAGCTGCGGGGCGGTTGAATCTGGCCGAGCCGGCCCTCTGAAGGGGGTTCTGGGCCTGCTTGCCTGCTACCTGGCTGGTCACCGCTGGAGTCTTCAGCCCTATGGTAGAGAAATAGTGAAACACCATGTCAACAGACAGACTAAACCTAACTGGAGCCTTGTAGCAGAGACTACCAGGTTATAGGGCTAGTGTGGTTTTATGAAGTAGTATCTGTGTAGTAGTGGAGCTTGGGTCTTAAAGGAGAGCGCAGAGATTTAGCCCCTGTGTCCACCTCCTACTACAGGGTACAAGCCCCTGTGTCCACCTACCACTACAGGGTACAAGCCCCTGTGTCCACCTCCTACTACAGGGTACAAGCCCCTGTGTCCACCTACCACTACAGGGTACAAGCCCCTGTGTCCACCTACCACTACAGGGTACAAGCCCCTGTGTCCACCTACCACTACAGGGTACAAGCCCCTGTGTCCACCTACCACTACAGGGTACAAGCCCCTGTGTCCACCTACCACTACAGGGTACAAGCCCCTGTGTCCACCTACCACCACAGGGTACAAGCCCCTGTGTCCACCTACCACTACAGGGTACAAGCCCCTGTGTCCACCTCCTACTACAGGGTACAAGCCCCTGTGTCCACCTACCACTACAGGGTACAAGCCCCTGTGTCCACCTACCACTACAGGGTACAAGCCCCTGTGTCCACCTACCACTACAGGGTACAAGCCCCTGTGTCCACCTACCACAGGGTCAAGCTGAGGGTGGATAAATAAACACCTCATAATCACCTGGGTCCAGCTTATCAAAAAGTTATCTGGATTTCCTCTATTGGATAGGATTAAATCCATAGAAATATAATTAATAGAACAGAAGAATCATTGACTTGAATGAGGACTCCCGTTCTATTAATTATATTTCTATGCATTCAATCCTATCCGATTGAGGATATCCAGATCGATAACTGGACCCTACTCAATGGGAATCGGAGGATGATGGGTCATTTGAGCCACAGGGTTGGAAAACGATTATGTTAAAACATAATTTTAGAAATGAGATAGTTAGATAATCACAAATCAGCTAGTCTGTTGATATGCAGGTAGCCTAGTGGTTAGAGCGTTGGGCCAGTAACCGAAAGGTTGCTGGGTTGAATCCCCGAGCTGACAAGGTAAAAATCTGTCGTTCTGCCCCTGAGCAAGGCAGTTAACCCGCTGTTCCCCGGGGGCCGAAAGACGTGGATGTCAATTATGTCAGTCCCCCGTACCTCTCTGATTCAGAGGGGTTGGGTTAAATGCAGAAGACACATTTCAGTTGAAGGCATTCAGTTGTACAACTGACTAGGTCTCCCCTTTATATGGTTTAGTATTTTACAATATAGTGGGACACAAGGAATAGATATTTGTGGGAATGGAGTGTTCTACCTCGGCGGTGAGTCATTGCAGTGTGTGTGTGAGAGAAAGAGAGTGTGTGTGTCCTCATAAGTTATAGTTGAATTAAGAAATTTGAAACCAATGAGAAAAATCAGACTGACCTAGATACAATGGAATACAAAATATTGGTCCTCATATGTTTACACTTCAAACAAGCAGAAATCCACAGGGAAAAAAATCAACTAACATACCGACTACTGTATCCATTAACTGTCAGTGGTCACTGCTGCCATGGCAACATGACGTCGCTACAGCAGATGTACTGTACTCCATCTACCCCAAGCTAATATTACTCATATCCTGTGGGCACTTCCAGGGGCCACAGAAATAAACATAGATTCTATCTAACCAATATAAGGGAGCGCTATATTCATTGACACACATTATAGTGGAGATAAAGTGTATAAATGAACCAATCATCATTCAGGATTAGACCCACCCGTTGTGTATTCATTGACACACACAGGGACTGAGGTTGGTTGGTAATACAATCCAGGTTCGGTAATATTCCAATCTATGTGGTTCTGTTGGAACAACACATTGGGTCTAATCAGGAGAAACCAACCCATTTCAACACAAATATGTCCATGTTTTAGCTAAAAGATATTCAAGTCAAGGAGAGGGTGTGGTGTGCAAATCAAAAGCACCAGAGGAGACATCACCATCTGGGTGAAATGAAACTAGTCCATCTGATCCTGATCAGAGAAACACATCACAGAGAGGGAAACTGACTCATTAGTGAAACTGGCTAGTGGTGGTGAGCATGTTTAGACACGTCTGTTTAAATGCTAACTATGCTTAGACCATCAGACTTAAAGGGATAGGTTTCAAAATCAAAAGGTTAGTGAGTGAAAGTAAGCATACAGCAAGGATATGTTAAAGTATTGTGTGTGTGTGTGTTCACCTGTTGCAGTGCTTCTCCCTGGTAGTGAGGGGGCTCTGGTTCGGAACCCCAGTGGCCTGGTAGTGGTGGGGGCCTTAATCGACCCCTGGGTTCCCACTGGAGCTGTAGGCTGGCTGGGCCTCTCATCTGGCTTACAGCCCCCCACCACTGGACCTGGGACTAGGACAGAGAAAGACAGGGATGATGACAGTAAATACTAGAATTAAGAATTAACTAATACAAATATAGTCTATTAACCACTTGGAAATAGACTGAAACTCATTCAAACCTCACTCAACTACATTGGGTTTAGTTTGAGTTGTTCAATAGTGAAAGATGATTGGCTCGCACGTGTAACTCCAGCACACACAACATTCTATGATAGAACAGTGTTATTTGACGGGTATCTTTTTAGACACGGAAAGACCCAAACGGCGTTCCATACGTCAATACTGATAGATGATAGTTCTACTGTATCAAAACTGCAATGGTCTCCGTTGTGAATAAGTCTGTGTGTGCAGATAGCGAACCTCTCACAGCCCAAACGTAAGAAAGAAGAAACGCTGTTTACATGGCATAATTCCCCTCATTAAGCTAAACGCACATAACGCCGATTACCTACCAAAAAGGGGAATAATCTCTGGTCCTAATTATCTACATGATTACAATCATCAGACTACTGATTACAAATGTCTCAAAACGCTGCATAAACAACATCATCTGCATTAGAGACAGCCGTCTGCAACACAATTAGAGCATCGGGAAACCAGTATGTTGATGTGGTTAAGGCACAATGGTAGATTGATTTGCGTGATCACTGTGTGTGTGTGATTAGTTCCTCTGTAAACAGAGGCGGCGCATCGCCATAGCAACAGTATCTTGGTCGTCATCCGATCACCATGACAACCTGCTCATCCAACAGTAGCCATAGGTCTTCTACCTTCGGCGCTGAGTCATTGCAGTGTGAGTGTGAGAGCGAGAGAGAGAGAGCATGTGAAAGTGTGGAGAGAGAGCGAGTGTGAGAAGAGTGAGAGAGTGCATGAGAGCGATAGAGAGGAGAGCGAGAAGAGCGAGAAGAGCGAGAAGGAAGGAAGGTGTTTCTTTTTTCTCTACTGTTCTGTCACTAAATGAATTCCTACAGCAGGTCTCATCCATGTCTTCATCTCTCTTGAACATCCCCCTTTCCCCTCCTCCCCACCCCCCTCTTCTTTCTCTTCAACAGAGAACTGCTGTACTGTAGTGAACAAAGACAACCATTGACCCCCTATCCCCATTTAGACCAAGTCACACAGGGAGGTCATGTGATGCTGTTGATAGTATTGTTCAGACGTATCACATTAAACCAATAGAATACTGGGCTATCACATGAAACTATTAGATAGTAATAAAAACCTCACTCTCAAACTCAACTCTACACGTTCAACATGTTGTGTGTTCATTTCAATATAGATTTCCTGATAAACTGAGACACGGCAACTATACATTATCCAGTGTTGAGTGGTTCAGTGTAGCAAGCCAACACTGTGGGGGAGCTGATTAACACCTCTAGGGACATTAAATCAGTCCTGACAGCAGACTACAGCAGGTCTGTACAATAAGCATGTAGACTTTCTGGAAACTAACATTTACTCCCTGAAATGAGTTAAATAAATGTGTGTGAGTAAGAGTCAGTCCTCACCCTTCTCCACTCACACCTCCATCGTCCTCAACACACAACCACCACCCTCCTCCTCCTCCACCTCTCCAGCAGCTACAGTAGATAGAGAGAGGAGGACCAGATGTAATCCAGAGGTTTATGATGCCGTCCAGACAAAGCCCCCTGGATATGTGGGTCAGGAGAGTACCCTGTCCGCCTCTCTGATCACACACACACAGAGCCTGGGCAGATGTGAACTCTGACCTTGATAGAGAAAGCAGGAATGCCACTGCAATGAGGGGCCAGATTCACATGGACATTCTCTTCAGAGTCAAATGGCAGGGGAGACTCATGGAATTGTCACGGGAGGTCAGAAGAGAGAGAGTGTGTGTGTGTCTGAGAGAGCTAGTGGCAAGAGGAGGATGTGAATCACCAGCAACAGGAAGACCACACCAATGAAAACCACTGCTTGCACACTGAGTGTGTTTTGTGAAGACCTTCTGTGGTGCCGCAATGTAGGAAGAATAACTCAATACGCACACACATCTCACACAGTCTCACACACACACACACACACAGTCAGTCAGTCTCACGTTTGCTGGGGGCTGCTGAAGATCCGTTACTCTCGCTGGCGGCGCTGCCCAGAGAAGAGGAGCTAAGGCTTGTGGGTAGGTTCTTCACGGGCAGTTTGGACGCGGCGGCGATAGCAGCCGAAGGGCGAGCAGCACCTAACCCCTGGTTGACGGATGGCTTTGGGTTAGAGGTCACCACAGTAGGCCCAGGCAATCCAGAGGGTCTGTCTGTGACACGTGGCTTGGGGATACCTGGGAAATGTAGGAAAGGACCAACAGGGTTCATCAGTTTCAGGTATTGGGAGAAGTATTCACGTCTGTATCAGTATGAATTAATGTCCATAATATCAATATGTCAGTACACTGAAAATTCTAACATAAGATATCAGTATCATATCAATACAAAGATCAGGGGCAGTATTTATAATGCTGATGCTAATGCTAATGCTGATTTAGGATCAGTTTTGCCTTTAAGATCAAGGCTTCCTCAGCATCTGCAGAACACATATACCACTAGTCAGGGTGTGTGTGTGTGTGTATAAACATGCCCTACTAGAAGATACATATTTATTTATCTAGTGACACAGCTGAGCTAGCAGAGGAAGGATGAATAGGAGAGAGAGAACCCCCTCTGGCACTGAGTACATACAGAGACGTATAGAGAAGTGCCCATATCAGCACAAAGTACGTGGACATACTGTAGGGTGACATTGATGGATATATACAGACATATCAGCAAGTTTTAGACAATCTCTCACACACACACACACACACACACACACACACACACACACACACACACACACACACACACACACACACACACACACACACACACACACACACACACACACACACACACACACACACGTTAGGGTGCAGAGATTTGGCTCCAGTGTGAGGTGAATGAGGTTTGTGACCTCTAGTCAAAGGTTCTGAAATAGAACAGGGTTGGTCTTTCACAGAGGGAGGGGTTATGTTCCTATAGTGTTCCTGTAGTGTTGCTGAATACTGTAACAGAGCACCATGTAGTGACTGGGCCGCGTCTCCTGAACATAATAAAACTGCAGTGACGCTAGCAGCACTGTATAATAACATGATATGAACTATCTGGATACATGGCTAGTCTTACACCTCAGACCTGGGTCATGTTCAGTGGGCCACAACATAACAACACATTTGGCAACGTGACTAGTTAAGGTTAAAAGGTTAAATTCTTAGTCTTATGGTACAAGTTAATGAAGTACTTTCCTGTTTCACTCTGTTTGAAATTGTTTCTACTAGCTGATATTGAACAGGACCCTGGATCTTACAGGCTATTCCAGATACTTGAGCTGCGTTTGGATTTAGCGCCCACACAAGATGAATCACACGCACAACGCAAATACTTTTTGACATATTCATTTGACCAATGTCTGGTACAATGTCTGTCCATGACCCACGGAGCCAAATACTGTAGTTTAACTTGACCCGTCTGGTAACCCCTGGGCTGTTCTCCAGCTTAGGGGAGGGCTTGGTGGGAACTAACAACACCTCCTCCTCCCTCCTCCTTTCCTTTAGATGTTTTCCAGTACATAATCAAACATGCTTCACTATCAGTAGGAACACCTCCCCAAGGCCCTACGGCTCTTTCCTTTTCACACCACTGCCCTGTGTGTGTGTGTGTGTGTGTGTGTGTGTGTGTGTGAGAGAGCGAGAGAGAGAGACAGTGTGAGAGAGACAATAGCAGAGACGTTGTTTGTGTGTGTCAAAACTCAAGGATGTGTACATGTGTATCCAGGACAACGCCCTGAGTGGACCTGTGGGTTTCGTCACCATCGGCTTTGCTCATCAGAGACAGGAAAGAGAGGAAGAGCATTGCTGTGTAGAGATTAGTAGTAGGATAACAATGATCTACTGTGCGATCAGTTTGACGTTTTCCCTCATGATGGTCAGGGTTAGGACTGGAGCAGGGAAGCTGGTCCTGGATCTGTGTGTACAGGAAATGTCTAGCTCAAGCTGTTGGATAGTACAGTAACATGACTGAATAGACCTCCTGTGTACAGTTTTAGTTACTGCAGTACCACCAAAATAGCCCATTGACAGCAAGTACATACTGTATTATACACTCAGTATACCAAACACTAGGAACACCTTCCTAATATAGAGTTGCACCCCTCCCCTTTGCCCTCAGAACAGCCTCGATTCGTCCTCTACAGTACAAGGTGTTGAAAGCGTTCCACAGAGATGCTGGCCCATGTTGACTCCTAAGCGTTCCACAGTTGTGTCAAGTTGGCTGGATGTCCTTTGGGTGGTGGACCATTCTTAATACTCACGGGAAAACTTTAGAGAGTGAAAAACCCAGCAGCGCCGCAGTTCTTAACACAAACCGGTGCGTCTGGCATCTACTACCATACCCCGTTCAAAGGCACTTAAATATTTTGTCTTGCCCATTCACCCTCTGAATGGCACACATACACAATCCATGTTTCAAGGCTTTAAAATCCTTCTTCATCTACACTGATTGAAGTAGATTTAACAAGTGATAGCAATAAGGGATCATAGCTTTCATCCTGATTCACCTGGTCAGTCTGTGTCATGGAAAGAGCCTAATGTTTTGTATACTCCGTGTATAATTGAGAACTTATAGCTAGTTGTGCGTTGGTTGCCTAAATGTCTTAAGAAGATACACGTATACATGTTTATGTTACCTAGGCAACATTAGGAGTTGTGTGTTCACCTTGCGGTGAGTGTTTACAACAAGGTAAAAAATGAACACAAGCATGTCTTTGAACACAAGCATGTTGCCTCAGTAACCACATAAGACATTAGGCCAAAGCACGCCTCCAACGCAATCATCAAGTTTGGAGACGACACAACAGTAGTGGGCTTGATACCAACAACGACAAGACCGGTGAGGGCTCTGGGAGTCTGGTGCCAGGAAAATAACCTCTCACTCAACGTCAACAAAACAAAGGAGATGATCGTGGACTTCAGGAAACAGCAGAGGGAGCACCTCCCTATCCACATCGAAGGGACAGCAGTGGAGAAGGTGGAACGTTAAGTTCCTGGGCGTACACATCACAGACAAACTGAAATGGTCCACCCACACAAGACAGTTTGGTGAAGATAGGGCAATATCGCCTCGTCAAACTCTGGAGGCCGATTTTTTTTTGGCTTGGCACCTAAAACCTTCTCAAACTTTTACAGATACAGAATTGAGAGCATCAGGCTGTATCACCGCCTGGTACGGCAATGTTTTTTTACACCAAACCAACTGGCAGTGTGGTGCCAGGACAACAACCTCTCCCTCAATGTGAGCAAGACAAATGAGCTGATCGTGGACTACAGGAAAAGGCGGGCTGAACAGGCCCCCATGAACATCGATGGGGCTGTAGTGGAGCGGGTCGAGAGTGTTGAGAGTGTCAAGTTCCTTGGTGTCCACATCACCAACAAACCATCATGGTCCAAACACACCAAGACAGTTGTGAAGAGGGAACGACAAAACCTTTTCTCCCTCAGTAGACTGAAAAGATTTGGCATGGGTCCCCAGATCCTCAAAAAGTTCTATAGTTGCACCATCGAGAGTATCCTGACCGGTTGCCTGGTATGGCAACTCCTCAGCATCTGAACGTAAGGCGCTACAGAGGCTAGTGCGAACGGCCCAGTACATCACTGGAGCCAAGCTTCCTGCAATCCAGGACCTACATAATAGGCAGTGTCAGAGGAAAGCCCATAAAATTGTTAGAGACTCCAGTCACCCAAGTCATAGACTGTTTTCTCTGCTACCGAACGGCAAGCGGTACCGGAGGGTCAAGTCTAGGACCAAAAGGCTCCTTAACAGCTTCTACCCCCAAGGACTAACAATTAATCAAATGGCCACCAGACTATTACATTGACCCTCCCATTTGTTTTGTACACTGCTGCTACTGTTTATTATCTATGCATAGTCACTTCACCCATACCTACATGTACAAATGACCTCTAACCTGTACCCCCGCACACTGACTCAGTACCGGTACCTCCTGTATATAGCCTTGTTACTGTTGTTATTGTGTTATTTTTATTTATTTTAATTTGTACAGTGCCTTGCGAAAGTATTCGGCCCCCTTGAACTTTGCGACCTTTTGCCACATTTCAGGCTTCAAACATAAAGATATAAAACTGTATTTTTTTGTGAAGAATCAACAACAAGTGGGACACAATCATGAAGTGGAACAACATTTATTGGATATTTCAAACTTTTTTAACAAATCAAAAACTGAAAAATTGGGCGTGCAAAATTATTCAGCCCCTTTACTTTCAGTGCAGCAAACTCTCTCCAGAAGTTCAGTGAGGATCTCTGAATGATCCAATGTTGACCTAAATGACTAATGATGATAAATACAATCCACCTGTGTGTAATCAAGTCTCCGTATAAATGCACCTGCACTGTGATAGTCTCAGAGGTCCGTTAAAAGCGCAGAGAGCATCATGAAGAACAAGGAACACACCAGGCAGGTCCGAGATACTGTTGTGAAGAAGTTTAAAGTCAGATTTGGATACAAAAAGATTTCCCAAGCTTTAAACATCCCAAGGAGCACTGTGCAAGCGATAATATTGAAATGGAAGGAGTATCAGACCACTGCAAATCTACCAAGACCTGGCCGTCCCTCTAAACTTTCAGCTCATACAAGGAGAAGACTGATCAGAGATGCAGCCAAGAGGCCCATGATCACTCTGGATGAACTGCAGAGATCTACAGCTGAGGTGGGAGACTCTGTCCATAGGACAACAATCAGTCGTATATTGCACAAATCTGGCCTTTATGGAAGAGTGGCAAGAAGAAAGCCATTTCTTAAAGATATCCATAAAAAGTGTTGTTTAAAGTTTGCCACAAGCCACCTGAGAGACACACCAAACATGTGGAAGAAGGTGCTCTGGTCAGATGAAACCAAAATTGAACTTTTTGGCAACAATGCAAAACGTTATGTTTGGCGTAAAAGCAACACAGCTCATCACCCTGAACACACCATCCCCACTGTCAAACATGGTGGTGGCAGCATCATGGTTTGGACCTGCTTTTCTTCAGCAGGGACAGGGAAGATGGTTAAAATTGATGGGAAGATGGATGGAGCCAAATACAGGACCATTCTGGAAGAAAACCTGATGGAGTCTGCAAAAGACCTGAGACTGGGACGGAGATTTGTCTTCCAACAAGACAATGATCCAAAACATAAAGCAAAATCTACAATGGAATGGTTCAAAAATAAACATATCCAGGTGTTAGAATGGCCAAGTCAAAGTCCAGACCTGAATCCAATCGAGAATCTGTGGAAAGAACTGAAAACTGCTGTTCACAAATGCTCTCCATCCAACCTCACTGAGCTCAAGCTGTTTTTCAAGGAGGAATGGGAAAAAATTTCAGTCTCTCGATGTGCAAAACTGATAGAGACATACCCCAAGCGACTTACAGCTGTAATCGCAGCAAAAGGTGGCGCTACAAAGTATTAACTTGAGGGGGCTGAATAATTTTGCACGCCCAATTTTTCAGTTTTTGATTTGTTAAAAAAGTTTGAAATATCCAATAAATGTCGTTCCACTTCATGATTGTGTCCCACTTGTTGTTGATTCTTCACAAAAAAATACAGTTTTATATCTTTATGTTTGAAGCCTGAAATGTGGCAAAAGGTCGCAAAGTTCAAGGGGGCCGAATACTTTCGCAAGGCACTGTACTTTATTCTACTTTTTTTTTTTTTACTTTACTTTATTTGGTAAATATTTTCTTAACTCCTCTTGAACTGCACTGTTGGTTAAGGGCTTGTAAGGAAGCATTTCACGGTAAGTTCTACACTTGTATTCGGCGCATGTGACAAATAAAGTTTGATTTGAACTGCACCGCCCGCAATCACAGGGCACTCCAGGGGGTGGTGCGGTCTGCCCAACGCATCACCGGGGGCTCACTACCTGCCCTCCAGGACAACTACAGCACCTGATGCCATAGGAAGGACAAAAAGATCATCAAGGACAACAACCACCCGAGCCACTGCCTGTTCACCCCGTTATCATCCAGAAGGCGAGGTCAGTACAGGTGCATCAAAGCTGGGACTGAGAGACTGAAAAACAGCTTCTATCTCAAGGTCATCAGACTGTTAAATAGCCATCACTAGCACATTAGAGGCTGCTGCCTATATACATAGACTTGAAATCACTGGCCATAAATGGAACACTAATAATGTTTACATATGTTGTATTACTCATCTCATATGTATATACACTGTATATATACTGTATTTTAGTCAATGCTGCTCTGACATTGCTCGTCCAAATATTGATATATTCTTATTTCCATTCCTTTACTTAGTTTTGTGTATTGTTGCGAAATTGTTAGATATTACTTGTTAGATATTACTGCACTGTCGGAGCTAGAAACAAACACAAGCATTTCGCTACACCCGCAACAACATCTGCTTAACACGTATATGTGACCAATAACATTTGATTGGATTTGAAACAAATGATGGTGAATGAGTAACAGACAGCCTTTGAACTCTTATTTGGGTGGAGAAGGTTTCTGAATGTGCTTCTCAAAGACGCCTTTTCAACATGGCCAGAGTTCGGGGTCAAATTTGCCACCGTTTTTCAGAAACAAGGAAACTATTGTCCGCTCAGAATTTGACCTTTTCTGACAAGACGCAGATCTGGTTTTCTGATAGATTCATTCTTCCACACACACACACACCCTCAGATCCAATCCGCCCCCGAATCCCAACTGTTCCATATCACACACTGCAGCCTAGCGGTTATGGAAACAAATAGTTAAATGACAGACAGGCTGTTGTGGGGGAATCCCGACCCGGGTTAAGCGTGTGTAAATGGAACGCAATTCCCTTTTTTTATGCACTTTTCTCTCCATGTATATATTGACCTTAAACCTAAGCATGAGAATAACATTCTATTCACCTGCTATTCATTGGGTCTGGAGCTTGAATGAATGAAGGTGTGGAGGAGGCGTGTCTACAGATATGATGTTTTCTGACCTTGACTTAATTCCCTCATAATGAATGAAGGTGTGGAGGAGGTGTGTCTACAGATATGATGTATTCTGACCTTGACTTAATTCCCTCATAATGAATGAAGGTGTGGAGGAGGTGTGTCTACAGATATGATGTATTCTGACCTTGACTTAATTCCCTCATAATGAATGAAGATGTGGAGGAGATTTGTCTACAGATATGATGTATTCTGACCTTGACTTAATTCCCTCATAATGAATGAAGGTCTGGAGGAGGCGTGTCTACAGATATGATGTATTCTGACCTTGACTTAATTCCCTCATAATGAATGAAGGTGTGGAGGAGGCGTGTCTACAGATATGATGTATTCTGACCTCGACTTAATTCCCTCATAATGAATGAAGGTGTGGAGGAGGTGTGTCTACAGATATGATGTATTCTGACCTCGACTTAATTCCCTCATAATGAATGAAGGTGTGGAGGAGGTGTGTCTACAGATATGCTGTATTCTGACCTCGACTTAATTCCCTCATAATGAATGAAGGTGTGGAGGAGGTGTGTCTACAGATATGATGTATTCTGACCTCGACTTAATTCCCTCATAATGAATGAAGGTGTGGAGGAGGTGTGTCTACAGATATGATGTATTCTGACCTCGACTTAATTCCCTCATAATGAATGAAGGTGTGGAGGAGGTGTGTCTACAGATATGATGTATTCTGACCTTGACTTAATTCCCTCATAATTTGACTAAATTTACCTGCAAGGAAACCAGGTCTACCTACCCGTTTCAAGTGGAAAAAGACTAATTTTTTTTGTCAGACAGAAATAACACCATTCTCCATACATTGTCATTTACAACTTGATAAGAGCTATCGATAAGAGCTAGGTAAATGAGTCATCCGTTTGGATCAGGGGATTTTAAATATAAATGACTTGTTTTAGATCCATTTTACATTATAGTCGCTGGAGACAAACGTTAAACCAGTCATTTGGCAGCAACCTGAAGCATTATCAACAAATCAACTTTCCCACAGTAAAGTTTATGGAATGCTTTGGCATTATTCCGTATTTTAATTAATTTAATTAATTAACTTTGAGGGATGGTTACTCTCGAATGTCTTAATTATAGGCCACCCCGACTTTCATGTTAAATATTATCCACTATCAGTATCAACCGTCAGTAGGACTAATAACCACACATATTCAAACGCCAATGTACTGTTAGTTCCCTTCAGGTGGTATAGCCTATATTATCATTCCATTGTTGCCTTTACATTCCTTTTCCTCCTCTGTAAACACTGTCTCGTCCGTATGGTTGCTGAGGATCATTAGTATCAGTTGATCTAATTTGTTTTTACACGTAGGCTAACTAAACTGTTATGGAGCGGAGTGCAGCCCAAGCCGTAACAGTTAGAACCTGATGGTTAGTGCAGGCAATAGGTGAGGGTATAGCCTACTATTGTACATTATTCTCCCTGTTATAATAGGTGAGGGTATAGCCTACTATTGTACATTATTCTCCCTGTTATAATTGAATGAACACTAATCTTGCAACATTACCATGGGTTGACAAACTGAAGGTGGCAATTTTCAGGATGAATCAAACCACAGTATTTTTGATTAAAGGCTCTCCAAACCTGTTTTATGACTCAAATACTTTCTTAACCCTAAATAACTGACGAAATCAGACTATTTTTAAACCTGTCAATTGGTGCTAAAACAGGGTGGCAGGTAGCCCAGGGATTAAGAGCGTTGGGCCATTAACCGAAATGTCGCTGGTTCAAATCCCCGTCCCAACTACATGAAAAATCCGCCAATGTGCCATTGAGCAAGACACGTAACCCTAATTGCTCCTGTAAGTCACTCTGGATAAAAGCGTCTGCTGATGACTAAAATGTAAAACAGAGATGAAAATGCATTAATTTAGATGGCTTTCTTTCATTGATTCCTAATATTCTGAACCTGTTCTCTCCATATATTCTAGTGAGTCGGTCAACAGAATTCTAAATCAAAGATACAGCGTATTTAAAGGGATGGCTTAAGACACATGTACTGAAAACCCATTGAATGAACATGCAGTGCTTTACGTGACTGAATAAGATATGTCTGATTACCAAACACTGAGAAGTGCGTAGGAAAGGCGTACATTTTCTACGTCTGATTACCAAACACTGAGAAGTGCGTAGGAAAGGCGTACATTTTCTACGTCTGATTACCAAACACTGAGAAGTGGTAGGAAAGGCGTACATTTTCTACGTCTGATTACCAAACACTGAGAAGTGCGTAGGAAAGGCGTACATTTTCTACGTCTGATTACCAAACACTGAGAAGTGTGTAGGAAAGGCGTACTTTTTCTACATCTGATTACCAAACACTGAGAAGTGCGTAGGAAAGGCGTACATTTTCTACGTCTGATTACCAAACACTGAGAAGTGCGTAGGAAAGGCGTACTTTTTCTACGTCTGAAGACTAGATGGAAGACAACATGTTGATGTCTCGCGTATCAAAGACTACGTCCCAAAATACACCCTATTCCCTATGTAGTGGACTACTTTTTACCAGGGCTCATATGGCTTTTGTCAAAAGCAGTGCACTATATAGGGAATAGGGTGGCATTTGGGACTTACTCCCAATGACCCACGTCACGCTAACAGTAGTCTCAATTTCCCCACACAAGAAAAGCCTTTTGTGTGTATGGGGACTGAGAGAATCAAACATTGGATCCAACCCCTCTGGCAGAAGGAAGAGAGGACCCGAAAGAAGGAAGAAGGAGAGAGCGAGAGGGTTGCATATGCTTTTCGACTTCCTCTGAGAGGACACAGAGGGAAGTTAGAGTAAAATTAGACCGCAGACACGCATGGTCACAAGCACAGCACACAGTCAGTCAGTCTCCCATTTTAAAGGGCTTTTAAAAGATGCAGTCGGTTACATGTGGTGAGGGAACATGATGAGAGAGAGAGTGAGATGAAAATAGAGAGAGAGAGAGTTATCTTATGTAACTCTGCGCAGAACTGAGACAGACCCAAGCAGAAACACACAGTCTGGAGATCGACACACACACTCTTGCACAGCTAACCTTGTGGGGGACATACAATTCAGTCCCATTCAAAATCCTATTTTCCTTAACCCCTAACCCGTACCTTAACCCTAAACCTAACACTAGCTTCTAACCCTAAAACTAACCATAGCTCCTAACCCTAAACTTAATTCTAACCAGAGGTTGACCGATTATGATTTTTCAACGCCGATACCGATTATTGGAGGACCAAAAAAGCCGATACCGATTAAAATCGGACAAATTATATATATTTGTAATATGCATAAATAAGTCTCAAATAAATAATGAAACATGTTCAATTTGGTTTAAATAATGCAAAAACAGTGTTGGAGAAGAAAGTAAAAGTGCAATATGTGCCATGTAAAAAAAAATTAAGTTCCTTGGTCAGAACATGAGAACATATGAAAGCTGGTGGTTCCTTTTAACATGAGTCTTCAATATTCCCATTTAAGAAGTTTTAGGTTGTAGTTATTATAGTAATTATAGGACTCTCTCTCTCTATACCATATGTATTTCATATACCTTTGACTATTGGATGTTCTTATAGGCACTTTAGTATTGCCAGCCTAATCTCAGGAGTTGATAGGCTTGAAGTCATAAACAGCGCTGTGCGTCAAGCATTGCTAAGAGCTGCTGGCAAACGCAGGAAAGTGCTGTTTGAATGAACGCTTACGAGCCTGCTGCTGCCTACCATCGCTCAGTCAGACTGCTCTATCAAATCATAGACTTAACTATAACATAACACACAGAAATACGAGCCTTTGGTCATTAATATGGTCAAATCCGGAAACTATCATATTCTTTCAGTGAAATACGGGACCGTTCCGTATTTTATCTAACGGGTGGCATCCCTAAGTCTAAATATTGCTTTTACATTGTACAACCTTCAATGTTATGTCCTAATTATGTACAATTCTGGCAAATTAATGATGGTCTTTGTTAGGAATAAATGGTCTTCACACAGTTGGCAACGAGCCAGGCGGTCCAAACTGCTGCATATACCCTGACTCTGCTTGCACAGAACGCAAGAGAAGTGTCAATTTCCCTAGTTAATATTGCCTGCTAACATTAATTTATTTTAACTAAATATGCAGTAATCGGCATCCAAAAATGACAATTACCGATTGTTATGAAACCTTGAAATCAGCCATGCCGATTAATCAGTCAACCTCTAATTCTAACACTAATTCTAACCTAAACCCCATAGAAATAGCATTTGACCTTGTGGGGACCAACAAAATATCCGCAGTTAGTTACATTTTTGTTTGTTTACTATTCTTGTGGGAACTTCTGGTTAAACACGTCCACACACACAATCTCTCTGTTGCTCCATGTGTTTGTTTCTGTCTGATTGTCTTGTTCTGATCTGGATTGATTGATTGATTGATTGATTGATTGATTGATTGATTGATTGATTGATTGATTGATTGATTGATTGATTGATTGATTGATTGATTGATTGATTGATTGATTGATTGATTGATTGATTGATTGATTGATTGATTGATTGATTGATTGATTGATTGATTGATTGATTGATTGATTGATTGATTGATTGATTGATTGATTGATTGATTGATTGATTGATTGATTGATTGATTGATTGATTGATTGATTGATTGATTGATTGAGTGTGTGAGTGTGAGTGTGAGTGTGAGTGTGAGTGTGAGTGTGTGTGTGTGTGTGTGTGTGTGTGTGTGTGTGTGTGTGTGTGTGTGTGTGTGTGTGTGTGTGTGTGTGTGGAGCGTGCGTTTGTGTGATGCGTACGAGTGTGTGTCTTGTTTACCCAAACCAGAGTGTGTGTTTAAGTGCCCTCATCTCTGCAGCAGCAGCAGGAAATGAGCAGGCTGACACTGCAGAGCTGAGAATGCCTTTCACATTCCACTACACCTCACTCACACACATTCACTCACACACGCTCACACACACACACACAGTTTCAAGTCTCTACACACACAGCAATGTCTTTTCTACACTTTGTCATTTATACACTTTATCAAGTTGCTGACACACAGAAAGATGTGTGTGTGTGTGTGTGTGTGTAGTCACCAGCTGTCTGACTTGGTCGTCCTCTCGGTGGAGACACACTCCCAGTGGTCTGGCCGTCCTTCCCCGTCGTAGGAGGAGCGGGAGGGGGCAGCCTGGAGCCAAAACTCCCTCCTACTGGAGCTGGAGAGGTGGGAGACAGGGAGGGTCCCCCGGTGTTGCTCGCTCCCCCGGCCCCCCTGCCCTTGACCTGGGGCAGCTGTCTGACCGACGAGGGCCCCAGCTTGGAGGAGACCTTCTGCAGAAAGAGCTGTCGTTTAGTTACCGCGTCCCAGCCCATGGGGCCCAGCTCGGAGCTGCGCACCGAGACCATGGTGTTGGCCATTCCAGAGTCGTAGGCAGAAATGTGGAAGTAGAAGCACACAGGCAGGAGGAGTGAGAAGGAGGGGGAGGAGAGAGAGAGAGAGAGAGAGAGAGAGAGAGGAAATAGGAGTAGGCTGGAACTCTGAGGTAAAAAAGTTGCTATTGTACTACATTCCCTCTGGGATTCACTGCTGGGACCAGTTTCTCTCCCTCTTTATTCCCTCCCTCTTTATTCCCTCCCCCTCTTTCCTCCCCCTCTTTCCTCCCCTCTTTCTGTAAACACAGGGCACATATGGAGTGAGTTTGCAGGCGAGTTTTCAAAGAAAAGACTTGACTACTATAAATGTTCGGACTATTCTTACGCTATTCAGAACAGTTTGACAAATGGCTTTTGCCTTCATATGAGAAGTGTCTGAGAAACAAATCTGTTCTGAGGACTGTTTCAAACTGAGAATAGAATGTGGCGGAACATTCAACAACCGACGTGTCACACACACCCGCAGATGTCAAGACATTCCACACAAAAAATGATTTGACTCATGCTGTCATTCAACAGAACCCCAACACTGATTGGGGTTCAATGTTCATACTGCAGTGAATGATACAGTTGACATTTAAACCCAAAGCCCTCCTTTAGCCATGGATTACTTAAGCCTGACTAACAACATAGTTAAATCATGTGATGACATGCTCGCAGCCAGACTTGCCTGAGGAACTACTCAATCACGCCACTCACAAACACAGGAAGAGTTGAAACCTGTCAATGGATTTAAAGGCAAAATACCAACAACAAACCACTGCCACTCCCTCACCTAAAACCACTGCTCCCACCGTTTAGAGATGAAACCAGCCTTGGGCTTGTTCTATACATGCGTCATATCATCCTGATAAAGTACAGTATGTTCCTGGTGACTGGAAATCTCAGTCAGTTCACTAACAGCCCCTGTTGTGGATCCTAAAAATACATCTTGAGGAAGTCACTGATCTGGCCAAGTTGAATTGGGTGAGGGCAGTCTGGTGTGTATTGGTTATATCATGTGAAATGCAGATCAGTGATTCTTTCAAGGAAGAGAGGGAGGAACGAAGGAAAGATTTGACCAAACTATTTAAACAGGGCCGTAATAGAACAAACACCCCCCCCACACACACACACACAGTGGGCTACTTACTGTGCCATTTCTTCTCCTTTGTTCTACAGGTGTCTCACCCCCTGCTCCCTCTGTAGTGTCATCTGTAGTGCACACTCCTGTAGTGCACACTCCTGTAGTGCACACTCCTGTAGTACCCTCTTCTCCATTTAGGAGACCCTCCCCAGGCGTCCAACGGTGCCCATCCACAGCCAACTCTGAACCCAGAGAGCTGCTGGAGGTGGAGCGAATGCCATTGACTAAAGTGCCCTTCCTCCTCTTCTCAGATTGGTTAGAGACTCTGGGCTCTGTGTTTTGATTGGGTCTGGGTTTGGGGCTCGGCTTCAGCGAAGCTACTTTAGTTTGACCCAAAGACGACCTTTGCCTTTTGACTCCGTCTGGGGCTTTCTTTTCATTGGCCGGAGCAGTTTTTCCTTGCGTCTGATTGGCTGTTCTGGTTGTAGAGGCGGGCCTGGACATGACCTTAGACTTGACGTTCTTCAGGTCGGGTTTGGGGAACCTCTTGACGTCGGTCCTACCAGGTTTGGATGTCGTGGTGACCGCTGTCTTGGCGATGGCGGCGTTCGGTTTGACCCGAGTTGCACACAGGTGTTCCTTGGTCTTGCGGAAGGCGGGGCTCGCACCTTTGGACCCTTTGTTTGGAGACTGGGGAACGGTAAAGGGGGACACTGCCAAATCCACACCCTTGGAGACTTGTACTGAGGTGGAGGTCTGGGAGACTACAGTGAAGCCTTCAGAAACTGGAGACACTATAGTCTCACTGAGAAGAACCTCTAGTGCCACAATAGGCTCAGTGTCCGCTGCCTCCACCATGGGGAGAAAATCCAGAGTGCAGGCCTCCTCGGGCAGATCCACCCCCACCTGAAGTGACTCTATATCGGGCAGACCCGGTGAGCTGCTAGCCCCGGTCTGAAGGTTCTGGAGTTCCATGGTGATGGACCCAGCATGAGGACTCTTCCTCCCCTCAAGGCCCTTACAGAGGTCAGGCAATGGGGCGGAGAGTGGAGCCTGGATGGGAGCCGTGGTGGAGGGGGAGGCCGTGTCCGAGTCTTCCAGGATGGACACCCCGCTGCTGGGGAGCCGCTCCGAGTCGATCAGGCTGATTCTCCTCATCACCATGTCCGAGCTCACCGACAGGAAAAACCCTTCCTCATCATCCTCGTCACCTGGGATCTCCGTGGCCGCCGAGTCCGGGGAAGAGTCCCTTCTCCCACCGCTGTTGCTCGCCACACTGTTAACGTTGTCATGGAGATCGCCTTGGCTACCGTTTCTATGCTCCCGTATCCCAGCAATGCTCATAGCGAGGGTCAGGTTGTCGTTCCAGGAGTCCTCATCAGCGTCCAGGTAGACGGACACCGAGTTGTCGTTGGATTCAGAGAACTCAGTCTGAGGCAGTTCCGCAGCGGGTGAGACAGCGGCCATTTTGATTTGGGTCGACATAACGCATTCCATGTCGACGTCCAGGCTGCTCAGACTCTGCAGGGAGTCTGGGGAGGAAGAGGAGGATGAAGAGGAGACAGGGAAAGCATTGCCATTTTTGTCGCCGGTGCAGAGGAGGGGGAGCCTCATTCCGGAGCCATTCATGCCCCCGACGGGGACGCGTTCCCCGGGCTGAGACACACTCATCTCTGATCTCCGGGAGTGCGTGGGGAAAGCTGATGTCGCTAACTGCTAAAGACCTCAAAACAAAGTCAAACCACGGAGAACTCCATGCTTACAACTGTTTACCTATGTAGGCAGACGTCTACTGAGCAAGGTGTTTCATTGATTAAAGCTGACACAGATCAGCGCAATACCAGTGATAAGTAGTCAGCAGTCCCTATAGGCCTAGGAGTCACTGAGAGGTAGATATTGAAGTGCACTTTTGGACAAGTGAGGAAGTGAGGAGTGGTCCCATTCTAAGGCCCCTTCAACTGACCCTTTAGTTCAGTCACTGGAGTGGAGTCCATACTCTTCAGAGCTCCTCCTCTGAAAACCTCTGGAAAACACAACGACAAGGAAACACAGGCATCAATATCACAGTTATTATGTTGAAAATACTTTATTTGACAGTGTCTACGATATTAACACAACAGTATCATAAAACAGAGACAGAAAGACAGAGAAACAGACAGAAAGACAAAGAAACAGAGACAGAAAGACAGAGAAACAGACAGAAAGACAGATAAACAGACAGAAAGACAGAGAAACAGAGACAGAAAGACAGAGAAACAGACAAAGACAGATAAACAGACAGAGACAGAGAAACAGAGACAGAAAGACAGAGAAACAGACAGAAAGACAGAGAAACAGACAGAAAGACAGAGAAACAGAGACAGAAAGACAGAGAAACAGACAAAGACAGAGAAACAGACAGAAAGACAGAGAAACAGACAGAAAGACAGAGAAACAGACAGAAAGACAGAGACAGAAAGACAGAAACAGACAGAAAGACAGAGACAGCGAGACCTCTGCTGCCCTCTGTTGGTCAACCATAGGAAGTGATTAAACTGGATATTACACCACAACACAAAACATTTCAACAAAAGCACACAGTGTACCAACATAACCTAATTAGTTATGATGTGGAAACTCATGTAATGCTTGAATCCCAAATTCAAAAACTTTTTCTCTTGGAAGGATTTTCAAACAACTGATACCCTGCCGTTCAGACAGTAGGTGGCATTACAATACGCAGAAATCCGTCCTAGTTTCCACTAAAAGTCATTAATATGGCGTTAAGAATCTGTTGCCATTTAAACCAATGAGGTCAACCATCTTAAGATGAAATGTTGTTTGTAATTAATGAAACTGGCTTTGATACTCATAACCAAGGGTAAATAAAAACAAGTTGGTCTCTGTAGTATTGAAAAGCTACAAACAATAGCTCTGTTGAAGTTTAAGCAATGTTAGAAAGGCCATAGACCTACAGTAGAGTGCATCCCAATGGCACCCTATTCCCCTTTTAGTGCACTACTTTTGAGCAGGCCCCATAGGGCTCTGGTCAAAGGTAGTGGTGTAGGGGAGTGTTTCCCTACTCCAGTCCTCCAGTCCCCTCAACAGGACACATTTCTGCTGTAGCCCCGACCAACCACATCTGATTCAACTTGTCAACTAATCATCCAGCCCTCAAAATGAGTTGAATCAGGTGAGTTTGTCTGGGGGACTACAGTTGAATCAGGTGAGTTTGTCTGGGGGACTACAGTTGAATCAGGTGAGTTTGTCTGGGGGACTACAGTTGAATCAGGTGAGTTTGTCTGGGGGACTACAACACAAATGTGTGCTGTTTAGGGTACTGGAGGACTGGAGTTGGGGAAAACTGCTATAGTGCCGTTTGGGACGAGCCAGAGGCCCACAACTCTACAGTACGAGGGTGAATGCAGAGACTAAACTGAACTAAGTGGAGAAACAGAAAAGATCAGGGTGGCATTCATTAGGCACCAAACATCAGAAGGCGGACTGAAACATGGCAGGACGGCCTGAACTTGTCCAATAAGAAACACTTGTTGAATGAACACACCCCAGGTCTTGTGCACATGATAACGATGAAGGGGAAAGTGTTCGCTTGCTGAGATACTGAAAACACCAGATGGAGTCACTTTGCTTTTTCCAAGTAAACAACAGATATGCAGCAGGTTCCTGAGAGGGAAAGATCCAGAGAGAGAGGAACCTCCATTTACCTAGCAGTCCTCTGGGAACACGATGCGAGACCTTGGTCTAAACGAGGAACAATCTGCAGCTCCATATCCACAAACTAAGATAGATAGCTTGTGGTATACAGGCTAAAAGACTCCCACCTGCCTGTCAGTGTGTGTGTGTTAATCTGGGTCAGAGTGAGAAAGAGGGGCTATAATAAGGATCAGTTTAATTTTCATATCCAGGACAGTGCTTCACCAATGAATGGCCCAGTGACAATAGAAAGCCTATGGAGACTATGAGCTCACTACTACACCTAGACAACAGTGAGAGTAACCGATAGTACTGCCTTACCTAGCGTGTTCTCGATAAAACTCCTATTCACTCCAACAACAACCTACTGCACACTCAAAAATCATCAACCAACCCAATACTTGTCAGGTTGTCATGGTAAGTGATAATTAGTTCTTAAAGCTGCAATATGTAAAACTTTTTAGGCGGCCTGGCCAAATTCACATAGAAATGCAATTTATAGATTGGTCATTCGCATCAAAGTCTAAGAAGCGGTAGATGTGTTCTATGCTTCCCGGATTTAAATTTAGTCTTTTACTTCTGTACACCAGTTTCAAAACAGCTGAAAATACAATATGTTTGGTTTTAGAAAATATATTTCACAGCGGTTTAGATGGTACAAAGAATCTACATTACACTTTATTTTTGTCACATAAATTGAAATTAGGCAAATTTGGGAATTTTAGCAACCAGGAAATGGCGGAGCGATTTCTGCATGGCGCATCTTTAACCGACTTGCCTGGATGAATATAGGTTGAATAAATACGATTCAGGAAGCCATTCAAATGCACAGTGATGGCATTAACCACTTCATTCAGCAGGCTAATAGGTTATTCTAAAGGCCATCACTTTGATGTCATGACATCACGGTTAATCTGATGTGTGGGACGCAGGTAGCAGTAAATGAAGACTGCAGTCACTGCATTGTTATCCAGTCAGTGATCATGTCTAACCATGTATCTGTGGTGCTGTGGGGACTCTTCCCTCTGCTGTTCTGCGTTGTATTACTGGTGCTGAGGGGACTCTTCCCTCTGCTGTTCTGAGTTGTGTTACTGGTGCTGTGGGGACTCTTCCCTCTGCTGTTCTGAGTTGTGTTACTGGTGCTGTGGGGACTCTTCCCTCTGCTGTTCTGAGTTGTGTTACTGGTGCTGTGGGGACTCTTCCCTCTGCTGTTCTGAGTTGTGTTACTGGTGCTGTGGGGACTCTTCCCTCTGCTGTTCTGAGTTGTGTTACTGGTGCTGTGGGGACTCTTCCCTCTGCTGTTCTGAGTTGTGTTACTGGTGCTGTGGGGACTCTTCCCTCTGCTGTTCTGAGTTGTGTTACTGGTGCTGTGGGGACTCTTCCCTCTGCTGTTCTGAGTTGTGTTACTGGTGCTGTGGGGACTCTTCCCTCTGCTGTTCTGAGTTGTGTTACTGGTGCTGTGGGGACTCTTCCCTCTGCTGTTCTGAGTTGTGTTACTGGTGCTGTGGGGACTCTTCCCTCTGCTGTTCTGAGTTGTGTTACTGATGTTGTGGGGACTCATCCCCGTGCCATGGAGTGTGACCCTGTCTCATTGCTAATGCATGAGTTAGGGCTGGGCGGGCGACTGCAGACCTGAGTGTGTGTGTGTGTATCACACTGGCCTTATCAAACATGCATTAGCCCTCTGCAGTTGTGGGAACGCTAGCTGACAGGTGAGCTGGTACACCTGAGACAGAGTCCAATATAGAGCCACTGCCCTTTGGTATTTACCTCAATACAGAACAGGTCACCTGAGAGGGAGGGAGGTACCACTGTAGCATTGTACAGCTCTGCCATACTGGGAGGTGTTAAAGGGTTGTTAGAGCTGAGGTGTAATGTCAAGAGAATTGTGTGTTTCCTATGACAAGAGTGTTTTGAAGGCTTCATGAATGCTACATTAAGGTTTAGTTTATCGTCAAGGTGTACAACATTGTCAGCTAAGAGCTGATGTGAATAAATAAAACAATAATTAAATAAACAAATGAATCATGTGACATGGTGTGATACATGTCTGTGTGGAGGGAGGTGGCATCAGTCGGTCACAGCCAGGTAAAAGACTCAGGAGCCTTGGTCAGGGACAGGGTCAGACAGGTCTGGACCCGGAGCAATGATGACTGGTCTCTGTAGCCGGGTAGCTAGGCTCACCGTACGTCGACAATTGTCCAAAGTAACCTTGTAGTACCCCCGAGCATCTGCGCTCGTCCTCTGTCATCTCAGGTGTCCTCTCTTGGCTCTTGCTTCAGGCTTCTCCGCTCAACCTTGAACTCAAAACATCCAGCTAGCCAGCTGCTAATTAGCTAGCCAGCCAAACCAACCAACTGACTTGTTTGACAGTTTTGAAATGCGGTGGTGGTTTAAGACAATTGTAATTGTAAAAAATATACAAAAATGCAATTTAAAAAAATGAAATATTTACGCATGTTTCCCGTTATAAAACAGACCTGTCGTAAAACTGTACAAGTGTGAACGAGCATTTAATCTACGCCAGAATAATGCCCATCATTCACCTTGTATGGTGACAATAACGCCCTTTTTGCTGTATACTTTGGATGTATTGGAATTAGGCCAAGACATTTGCTGTATACTTTGGAAGTATTGGAATTAGGCAAAGACATTTGCTGTATACTTTGGAAGGATTGGAAATAGGCCAAGACATTTGCTGTAGGCCTTCTGACCGTTTCTAAAACAGAAAAAAAATGCTCATTATTTTTTTTACCTGGAAACAGTTCGTTTGAAATCAATAAATGTTTTGCATTTACTTTCTCAGAACCTAAATATGTTGCACTGCTCACAAATTCTGAAATATTGGATTTACTCAGATTTTTTTAAACTACAGTAGGCCTACTTACAGTGGTAGTCTACACACTTCAATGCAAAAGATCAACGGTCTGTTCACCTGTATGTTATAAACTGCGCTCCCTTTCGGATGCATGGAGCAAAAGCATTAAATTAGAATATCTAATAGGCCCAATTAAATTAGAGATGCGCATGGTCATTTGTTGTACTACTTCATGGTCAGAAAAGGTGAGGAATTTATTCTGCAATGGTTATGATATATGTAGTGTGTAAATGAGATGCCTAGGCTACTCGATGAATTTTACGTCACAGTTGGCTATTCAGACGGAGTCTACAAAGGTCAATGGAAAGGTGCACCGTCTGTTCTAGAACTTCAGATTGGCTTGCATTGGGCAAAATACTTAAACATACCGGTAGCTTTTCTATTTACTACTGTGATGTGAGTCCAATTAAATGAAACGAATGGTAGCCTATCCTAACTTGTTGTTGGCCTATAGGCTACTTCGCGAGTATTGAAACCATCACAGTCAGAAAAGATGAGGAATTTATTCTGCAATGGTCATGGAAATGACAGATTTCAAAGTATTTTAGAATGCAAAGATAAAATCGATTCTCTTTCATCTCACTAACAGCCATTAATTGCATGGTTATTATATTTAGCTACCTGTTTTTTTGTTATGAATAATTCATCGTATATTCATGTACAGGGCTACGAGGTTGCTTTGTGCATTTGCAATACAAAACGTGAACCGCTACAAACTGTGTGTAAACATGGTCTAAAGTTTGCGGGAGGATAAGCACAATCTCACCGTCAAGTTCAGATTTTAGAAATGCCTACTTGGTGTATGCATGTTTTGGGGCATATTTTGTGCACATACAACATTTATAAATGGAGGCCTCTGGGGAGTATGAACTTGAGCAAACATACTTACTTAACAGACTACCAACCCAACCACACTAAAAGTGCATGGTTAGAGTTGGCACCATAGTGTGAAAGACCCACCTAGTTCAAGTAGAGTGGCCCGCTTAGAAAGAGACTACAGCCCTCTAACAATGTACAATCCTATAGATCCTCACATATCACTGGATCAACTCCATTTAGTAAGAGCGACACCCACACTCCAATGACATCCATCTCTACACACTGGCCTATACATGATCATTTGAATTAAGGACACAGCGAGTGGCACGTTTGGTCAAAAGGCTCTTGAACGGAGTCCAAGTCCCAAACAGTACCCTATTGCCTCTATAGTGCACTACTTTTGACCAGAGTCCTATGGGTAACCCTATGAGTCCCGGTCAAAAGTAGTGCACTTAGGGAATAGTGTGCCATGTGGGACTCAGACTGACATTCTGGGCTTCAGTTAGAGCTGCCCTCCCCACATCTAAGAGTTGGTGTCTGTTCATGTTACACTCTTAGGTCTTTGTCCCCCAGGGGATTATGGGTAACTGTACACGCCTGGCGATTGTTGGAGGGGGGAGAGAGACCCTGGCACGCTCTAGTGCAGGCCTGTCGAGTACTATAAAGAGAGGGAGGGGATGGAGAGGTGGAGGGGAAGTTGAGAGATTCAGAGGTTTAAAAAGGCACCACTGAACTATTAGCCTAGAACTCATAACCTAACGAGGGAAGACAACTAGAAAGGTACGCAAGCCAACTTTAGATTGAGACAACATGACAGACTTAGCAGAGGTAGCATCAACACGACAGACTTAGCAGAGGTAGCATCAACATGACAGACTTAGCAGAGGTAGCATCAACACGACAGACTTAGCAGAGGTAGCATCAACATGACAGACTTAGCAGAGGTAGCATCAGCAACAAGCTAAAAGGTCATCTTTAAGTGTCAATAGGAGATTGGGTATCAAAAACAGACACTATCTGAGTTGCCGTGCGCACTCACACACACACACACTAGATGGACAGTGATGATGTTTGGTAAGGGATTGAGAGTCAGGGTTTTAAAAACTACCCATTAGATCATGTTGATGGTGGGAGAATTGCAAGTCTCTCTTTCTCCATCTCGCCCTGTTCCGGACCACAGCAGAGCTGCTGATGGATGACCACTCATCCGGAACAACAAGGAACCCAGAGAGAGTTGAGACTGTGGGCCACACACGGTCTTCCTGCCTGGCTGCTGCAGTGTAATCGTGTAAATTTGACACTTTATCCACAACTGGTATTACAGTGGAGCAAGAATTCACTAACCAGGAAGTAACCTTAAACGTGATTAGTTTAATTTGACTATTGGTCAAATGGCAATAACGGAGTACATTGAAAACCAACTCCAGCACACTTGACGATCTTAATGCTCCACACACAGATTTAATCAATGGCTATACCAACGACCGGTCAATTGACCTCCATCAATAATAGACTATAACACAGGCTAAAGCTACAGATCAATAAGAGATTATAACAAGCCTCCCGAGTGGCAAAGTGCAGTGTCCAGGCTCTGTCGCAGCCGGCCGCGACCGGGAGACCCGTCGTCCGGGTTAGGGTTTGGCATGCAGGGATATCCCTGTCTCATCGCGCAACAGCGACTCCTGTGGCGGGCCGGGCGCAGTGCACGCTGACACAGTCGACAGGTGTACGGTGTTTCCTCCGACACATTGGTGTGGCTGGCTTCCGGGTTAAGTGAGCAGTGTGTCAAGAAGCAGTGCGGCTTGTTTGGGTTGTGTTTCGGAGGAAGCATGGCTCTCGACCTTCGCCTCTCCCGAGTCTGTACGGGAGTTGCAGCGATGATACAAGACTGTAACTACTACCAGTGGGATACCACGAAATTGGGGTGAAAAATACACAAAAAAATAAAATAATAATATTAGACAATAACACAAGCTAAAGATACAGATAAATATTAGACTATAACACAGGCTAAAGTTACAGATCAATATTAGACTATAACACAGGCTAACGTTACACAGCATAGGTATAAATCATATGATACAGCCTACCTCCCAAGGCTCCTGGACAATACGCAATCAGAACAAACAACATCATCACTTCCTGTTGGAGCCGAGACTCAAACTTTGGCAGTTACTTCAGCATCTAAGCTTAACTATTGCATAACGTCCTTTGAAGATCATTGAATGAAAAACAAAATAAAGAGGTGAAAGTAAATCATTAGTAAACAAATACAGAAAAATATCAAAACCTCTATGAACCTGCCTCTCTCTCTCGTTATCCCTCTCCACAGAAAACCTGCCTCTCTCTCTCTCGTTATCCCTCTCCACAGAAAACCTGCCTCTCTCTCGTTATCCTCTCCACAGAAAACCTGCCTCTCCCCCGTTATCCCTCTCCACAGACTCAACCTGCCCTCTCTCTCGTTATCCCTCTCCACAGACTCAACCTGCCTCTCCCTCGTTATCCCTCTCCACAGAAAACCTGCCTCTCTCTCGTTATCCTCTCCACAGAAAACCTGCCTCTCCCCCGTTATCCCTCTCCACAGACTCAACCTGCCTCTCTCTCGTTATCCCTCTCCACAGACTCAACCTGCCTCTCCCTCGTTATCCCTCTCCACAGAAAACCTGCCTCTCTCTCGTTATCCTCTCCACAGAAAACCTGCCTCTCTCTCGTTATCCTCTCCACAGAAAACCTGCCTCTCTCTCGTTATCCCTCTCCACAGAAAACCTGCCTCTCCCCCGTTATCCCTCTCCACAGAAAACCTGCCTCTCCCCCGTTATCCCTCTCCACAGAAAACCTGCCTCTCTCTCGTTATCCCTCTCCACAGAAAACCTGCCTCTCTCTCGTTATCCCTCTCCACAGACTCGACAGAAAACCTGCCTCTCTCTCGTTATCCTCTCCACAGAAAACCTGCCTCTCTCTCGTTATCCCTCTCCACAGAAAACCTGCCTCTCCCCCGTTATCCCTCTCCACAGAAAACCTGCCTCTCTCTCTCGTTATCCCTCTCCACAGAAAACCTGCCTCTCTCTCGTTATCCCTCTCCACAGACTCAACCTGCCTCTCTCCCGTTATCCCTCTCCACAGAAAACCTGCCTCTCTCTCGTTATCCCTCTCCACAGAAAACCTGCCTTTCTCTCTCGTTATCCCTCTCCACAGACTCAACAGAAAACCTGCCTCTCATTCCAGGAAGATTAGTCTAGGTTTCCTCTTTGCCAGGTTGGTTGTCATGCACTTGTAAGGCTAAAGACACCTTGCTTTCACCGTCACTAATCTGACTGGAGATAAGTACCAGCCCTAAAGCTTGTTCCACAGCGTCCCCACTTGCACTAACCGTCAGTGAGCGCAGTCAGTCAGTCAGTCAGGGCTTCGGGATACAGCTGTTCCAGAAGTGGAGGTTGGGAATGTTCTTTCCCTGCTGGGGGCCGGACCATAAAGTGTTACAACTATCTCTACTCACCCACTTTCTCCCTCCCTCTTACTCTCACTCTCTTCCTCCCCCTCTTCCTCACCCACCCCTTGCCCCTCTTCCTCCCTCTCCTCTTTTGCGTCTGGTGGAAACAGCATCAGCCGGAGGAATGGAGCAGACTTACTGTAGGATCAGCAGCAGGTTGGGTCACCTCCCTGTGAGTGGCTATTCCCTGGGCTATAATCCCCGTCACACTGGTCCGTTCCAGCCACAGCGTATTACAGCACGTCCTGTCGGAAGCTACTAAGACTGATAAGCTCCTTTGTATTGGGGTATTCATTCATATTTTAATTACAACGCATGGTCCGTTCTCCGATTTAAACCACTTCATGGATAAGCCATTCATATTTTAATTACAACACATGGTCCGTTCTCCGATTTAAACCACTTCATGGATAAGCCATTCATATTTTAATTACAACACATGGTCCGTTCTCCGATTTAAACCACTTCATGGATAAGCCATTCATATTTTAATTACAACACATGGTCCGTTCTCCGATTTAAACCACTTCATGGACAAGCCATTCATATTTTAATTACAACACATGGTCCGTTCTCCGATTTAAACCACTTCATGGACAAGCCATTCATATTTTAATTACAACACATGGTTCGTTCTCCGATTTAAACCACTTCATGGACAAGCCATTCATATTTTAATTACAACACATGGTCCGTTCTCCGATTTAAACCACTTCATGGACAAGCCATTCATATTTTAATTACAACACATGGTTCGTTCTCCGATTTAAACCACTTCATGGACAAGCCATTCATATTTTAATTACAACACATGGTCCGTTCTCCGATTTAAACCACTTCATGGATAAGCCATTCATATTTTAATTACAACGCATGGTCCGTTCTCCGATTTAAACCACTTCATGGATAAGCCATTCATATTTTAATTACAACGCATGGTCCGTTCTCCGATTTAAACCACTTCATGGATAAGCCATTCATATTTTAATTACAACGCATGGTCCGTTCTCCGATTTAAACCACTTCATGGATAAGCCATTCATATTTTAATTACAACGCATGGTCCGTTCTCCGATTTAAACCACTTCATGGATAAGCCATTCATATTTTTCAGCTTAGACTTTCCATAGATGTCAACGTTCCTAGTAAAGGTGCATGGGGATAATCAATAGTTGTCAGCATTTATCTTTCCTGTAGGCTGATTTATGTCAATGTTACCAGACTTCACAACAGTCTTAGAAATCGTTACATATGCTTGGTCACAACACCTGTACTGTCCCATAATTTAAACAAATCAGAAACGGAACAAAAATGACCCAACGTGTTGATTACTTGCCGAGAAGAGCACAGTACAGCAGATCTATCTGAAATACACACCTTGTCTTCATGAGAAAACATCTTGGTCAGGTCTTTGCTTTCTGCTGTATGACACCATGACTACTGATATCAGACCGTACCTCGAAGCCCTGCATTGACACCCCCCTCTACAGTACAGCAGATCTATCTGAAATACACACCTTATCTTCATGAGAAAACATCTTGGTCAGGTCTTTGCTTTCTGCTGTATGACACCATGACTACTGATATCAGACCGTACCTCGAAGCCCTGCATTGACACCCCCCTCTACAGTACAGCAGATCTATCTGAAATACACACCTTATCTTCATGAGAAAACATCTTGGTCAGGTCTTTGCTTTCTGCTGTATGACACCATGACTACTGATATCAGACCGTACCTCGAAGCCCTGCATTGACACCCCCCTCTGCAGCTCCACTGCCTGCCTGAACTAAAACTCACCCTGAGCTTGTTAATTACTGACATGCCGGTAATCATGTCAATTCATCGTTAATGCGTCTCACAGCTATAGATCTTGCCTGACCTAGGACTGTGGTAACAATAAAATGATTAGATACTTAGATTCTATCTATATGGTATCAACAGGCTCTGTCTAATCAGGAAGTCAGACGGCACCAAGGAATGTAGCAGTCAGATACTTCATAATCCTGCGTCTTTAGATTCCCAGGACAGCACCTCGGTCTAGCTGAGAACACTGTCGGAACAAAAATGGTTGCCATAGAAATGAGCAGCGTGCTTAGTCACTCACAGACCAAGGACGAGACGTTTCAGGAGAATGGTGCCCTAACAGAATACAAACACCGCTGTATCTGTGGGATCGGAAAGAAACAAATGCAACTACAGGCTGTGTGTGTGTGTGTGTGTGTGTGTCTGAAATCTAACACTGTTTTAAGAGGTAGACAGTATTTGGAGTGTGTGTGTGAATGCGACACTATCTGACTGTTAAGGGGTGTGTGTGCACGTCACACTGTTTTCCCCTGGCGACATCATTAACAAGTGTGTTGACCCGGTGTATATGGCCTTGTGCTGTGTAACAGTGACGCGTGTCCCGGCCCCACACACACACACACACACACACACACAATCAATCTAGTCTCTTAATAACGTCAGAGAGAGGTGCTGGATAGCTGCCAAACCAGATACCTACAGAGCAGATCACTACAGTACAGAGCTCATAGTTCATATATGGACCAGACCACAACTTTATACAATTCACCAAACATGCTGATGGAATCCCATGCCCCTAGGCAGGCTGATTAAAAACAACTGATGCTCAGTCAGTCTGTTAAAACAACTGATGCTCAGTCAGTCTGCTAAAACAACTGATGCTCAGTCAGTCTGCTAAAACAACTGATGCTCAGTCAGTCTGCTAAAACAACTGATGCTCAGTCAGTCTGCTAAAACAACTGATGCTCAGTCAGTCTGCTAAAACAACTGATGCTCAGTCAGTCTGCTAAAACAACTGATGCTCAGTCAGTCTGCTAAAACAACTGATGCTCAGTCAGTCTGCTAAAACAACTGATGCTCAGTCAGTCTGCTAAAACAACTGATGCTCAGTCAGTCTGCTAAAACAACTGATGCTCAGTCAGTCTGCTAAAACAACTGATGCTCAGTCAGTCTGTTAAAACAACTGATGCTCAGTCAGTCTGCTAAAACAACTGATGCTCAGTCAGTCTGTTAAAACAACTGATGCTCAGTCAGTCTGCTAAAGCAACTGATGCTCAGTCAGTCTGTTAAAACAACTGATGCTCAGTCAGTCTGCTAAAACAACTGATGCTCAGTCAGTCTGCTAAAACAACTGATGCTCAGTCAGTCTGCTAAAACAACTGATGCTCAGTCAGTCTGCTAAAACAACTGATGCTCAGTCAGTCTGCTAAAACAACTGATGCTCAGTCAGTCTGCTAAAACAACTGATGCTCAGTCAGTCTTCTAAAACAACTGATGCTCAGTCAGTCTGCTAAAACAACTGATGCTCAGTCAGTCTTCTAAAACAACTGATGCTCAGTTAGTCTGCTAAAACAACTGATGCTCAGTCAGTCTGTTAAAACAACTGATGCTCAGTCAGTCTTATGGTGACATGCTAATAAAGCACATTATTCTTATGTACAAAAGAGTCAATATTAAGTGATATCTTACTACAGTATAGCTAAATACAACAACAGTACTGGCGTCAGGTAGCCTAGCGTTTAAGAGCGTTTAAGAGCATGCCAGTAGCCGAAAGATCGCTAGTTCAAATCCTCAAGATGACTGGGTGAAACATCTGTCGATGTGCCCTTGAGCAAGGCACTGGATAGGAGTGTCTGCTAAATGACTCATGTCAAATGTACTGGAACATAGGTAATTATGGAAATGTCAAATTAGCAATAACATACTGACCAACTTGTTTCAGCTAGTAATAACATACTGACCAACTTGTTTCAGCTAGTAATAACATACTGACCAACTTGTTTCAGTTAGTAATAACATACTGACCAACTTGTTTCAGCCAGTAATAACATACTGACCAACTTGTTTCAGCTAGTAATAACATACTGACCAACTTGTTTCAGCTAGTAATAACATACTGACCAACTTGTTTCAGTTAGTAATAACATACTGACCAACTTGTTTCAGCTAGTAATAACATACTGACCAACTTGTTTCAGCTAGTAATAACATACTGACCAACTTGTTTCAGCTAGTAATAACATACTGACCAACTTGTTTCAGCTAGTAATAACATACTGACCAACTTGTTTCAGTTCAAACATACTATTCAAATACCCAGGCTTAAACATGCCCCAGAGTCAAGGCAAAGTTATCTTTACATGTTATCTACATCCCCTTCACACACACACACACACACACCATGACACAAAGTACTGCTGCTCCAGCCATGACTTACCCAGACATCCAGCCCCTCTGTACACTGAGAGAAAACACAGCCAGAATGGTGCTGCTCCTCCTTTTTCCTGGAACACACTTAGCCCTCTCCCTTTAGCGCTACCACACACACACACGAACACACACGCTGCTGCACAGTCAATGTGGTGGGAGAGTTGTCCCCGCTGTGTCCGATACTATCAGTGTTCTACTCAGACTGACGAGGTTCAGAGAGAGAGAGGGAGAACCACCCCTCCCCTTCAGCTCTGAAGCTCAGCAGTACTGCAGTAACTAACCCCAAAGCTTCTCAGAAAGAGAGGGACGGGGACGAGTAGTGTGTGTGTGTGTGTGTGTGTGTGTAAGGCAGCCATGGAATGTGTTTTCCCCCCTTACCATGAGCACCTCATGCCAGCAGCAGCAGCTCTCCTCACAACTCTCTCCACGACACACACACACTTCTAGTGCGCACCCACACACACACACACACACACACACACACACACTTCCAGTGCGCACCCACACATACACACGCCTCCTCCTAAAGCACACACAGCCAGGCATGTTCAAGGTCTAACTTAGAGTGGGAGGGGAGAGTTCAGTTCTGTTGACACTGTTGGAGAGGAATGCGCGCGTGTGTGTGTGTGAGAGAGAGCAGGTAACCTGGTCAGATTGCTGCTGCCCCCCCCCCGAAGTGGGAGGGGACAAATCAGAATTCGCTGTTGCTTAGCAGCCAAAGTCTTCCACCCTTATTTGCTGCAGCAGAAAAGTAGCGCCAGGTTCTGGAGGGAAAGGAAAGTACAGCAGACAATTACAATGTGACATGCCGATACACAGGCTGCTGACCAGCTAGTCCCGTGTAAATAGATTATAAGATGTGACATGCCGATACGCAGGGCTGCTGACCAGCTAGTCCCGTGTAAATAGATTACAATGTGTGACATGCCGATACACAGGGCTGCTGACCAGCTAGTCCCGTGTAAATAGATTACAATATGTGACATGCCGATACACAGGCTGCTGACCAGCTAGTCCCGTGTAAATAGATTATAAGATGTGACATGCCGATACACAGGGCTGTTGACCAGCTAGTCCCGTGTAAATAGATTATAAGATGTGACATGCCGATACACAGGGCTGCTGACCAGCTAGTCCCGTGTAAATAGATTATAAGATGTGACATGCCGATGCACAGGGCTGCTGACCAGCTAGTCCCGTGTAAATAGATTACAATGTGTGACATGCCGATACACAGGGCTGCTGACCAGCTAGTCCCGTGTAAATAGAGACATTACAAAGGCCATTATCCATGCACGACTGCTAATTTTATGCACACATGCATGCGCCCACACACACACAGGTCACTCAGGATAACGCCTATACCGATGACACACACACTTCTAACAGGGGAGCTACCTTAGATATCTGACCTCTGAACCCAAACCCAGCACACAGAGGTCATGAACTCCAGCATGTGGACAAATACAGAATAAATACAGGAGGATCAACACAGTAAGACTGTGACTTATGATCAACAACAATAGTTAAATATTACAGCAACTGCATCTTCGGCCTACGCTAACGCTACTTAAAATCAGAGGAATAGTGTAAGACCAGACCAGACCAGACTCGACAGACAGACAGACAGAGCGGCAGGCGACATGTCCACTGCCCTAACCAGTGCTGGCAGGCTGAGTGAAACCATCAGAACGCCATGGCGATATGAAGATGACAGACAGACAGACAGACAGAGCGGCAGGCGACATGTCCACTGCCCTAACCAGTGAAACCATCAGAACGCCATGGCAATATGAAGATGACAGACAGAGACAGACAGACAGACAGACAGACAGACAGACAGACAGAGCTGCAGGCGACATGTCCACTGCCCTAACCAGTGAAACCATCAGAATGCCATGGCGATATGAAGATGACAGACAGACAGACAGACAGACAGACAGACAGACAGAGCGGCAGGCGACATGTCCACTGCCCTAACCAGCGCTGGCAGGCTGAGTGAAACCATCAGAACACCATGGCGATATGAAGATGACAGACAGACAGACAGACAGACAGACAGACAGACAGAGCGGCAGGCGACATGTCCACTGCCCTAACCAGCGCTGGCAGGCTGAGTGAAACCATCAGAACACCATGGCGATATGAAGATGACAGACAGACAGACAGACAGAGCGGCAGGCGACATGTCCACTGCCCTAACCAGCGCTGGCAGGCTGAGTGAAACCATCAGAATGCCATGGCGATATGAAGATGACAGACAGACAGACAGAGCGGCAGGCGACATGTCCACTGCCCTAACCAGTGAAACCATCAGAACACCATGGCGATATGAAGATGACAGACAGACAGACAGAGCGGCAGGCGACATGTCCACTGCCCTAACCAGTGAAACCATCAGAACGCCATGGCGATATGAAGATGACAGACAGACAGACAGAGCGGCAGGCGACATGTCCACTGCCCTAACCAGTGAAACCATCAGAACACCATGGTGATATGAAGATGACAGGAGGAAAGGAAGACTTTCTCTCCAAAGAAGACAGAGACAACTCTGTATTCAGGAAAACATCTCCATGACGACGGACTCACTTGATATCTTCAGAAATGAATTCTTCCATGGTATCTTATGAGAACACACACACACACACTGTTAATGTCCTTGCTGCATATCTGGATCACACCAACATTTCAAATGAAAACAGTCTCTGGGAATTGGATGCCATTGAAATGGCAAATCGATTGCATAACACACACAGAACACAAAAGGAAGGAGACAATGTAAATAAGCAGAGCCCACGCGGATTTGTCCGAGCAAAGAGCAACACACACCCAACACTCATTCTTCCCACAGGGAGAAAATGTAGAGACTTTACACGAAAGGGAGATAGAAAGAGAGAACGAGAGGGGGATAGCTAAAGGAAGAAAGAGAGATTTTGGGTTCTCCCAATAGGTCTCCTTCACCCTACTGTATCTAACTA
Organism: Oncorhynchus clarkii lewisi; assembly: GCF_045791955.1. Taxonomy (NCBI): domain Eukaryota; kingdom Metazoa; phylum Chordata; class Actinopteri; order Salmoniformes; family Salmonidae; genus Oncorhynchus; species Oncorhynchus clarkii. Next base: position 105,766 of record NW_027261002.1, read on the forward strand.
AGTCTGGAATGAACAAACACTAGATGTTTGACAAGAGCGAAGTTCGGACATCCAACGTCCTCCACACTTGTTGCAGCTTAGAACAGAAAATCTCTCCAGAACTTTCCCACTTCAATAAGCACATAGTGGTGGGAAGGGAATTGGTCGACATGTCGTTCAGGGGTAAGCAGGCAGCAGCTACAGACCAAGTGGTTTAAATTCACTCACACAAAGATCAATGGATGGAAACGTCTAAGGCCTGAAAACTGTCATATTTATGTGGAGAATGGCATCATCAACCAATCATTCCACGACTTATCTGATGAAATAACGGGTCAATTGACTCTGAAACATTGACTCTGAAGCTACTGCAAAAAAACAAACCATAATCACTACTTTCAGATACATTTTCTTCAAGTCCAGGCATGTTATAGCTGTGTCGAAAATAATCAGATTTATTAAAAAGGATGCTGAAGAATTCAAAGCCAAGCCAGCATTTCTTATGTTGAAGCTCAGGTCAGAGTTAAAGGCTATGGAATCACAAGATCAGAGGGAAAACACACACAAGGGGATTAGAGTAACTATACTGTTTAGGCTTTTGAAGAAACGTTGAGGTGATGTTTGTTTGGTATGATATGAACGTTGAGGAAATGTTTCTCCCCTGGATGAGAGTCTGGCTTCCTGGTGGCATGCAAACCCTCATATAACCTTTCACTTCGCCATGGAAATGACAGCCAGAGCGAGCTAGAGTGTGTTTGTATGTTGGTGTCTCCTTGTAACCTAGTGAAAATGAAGCCAGCATGGAGCCAGCTGTTACTGATAACACACAGATTTAGTCCTTTATCTCTCCTGGCTCCTCTCATATGTGGGCTGGTCAACAGGTTCTATGGGCTGGTCAACAGGGTCTATGGGCTGGTCAACAGGGTCTATGGGCTGGTCAACAGGGTCTGTGGGCTGGTCAACAGGGTCTGTGGGCTGGTCAACAGGACAGGGTCTGTGGGCTGGTCAACAGGACAGGGTCTGTGGGCTGGTCAACAGGACAGGGTCTGTGGGCTGGTCAACAGGACAGGGCCTTGTGGGCTGGTCAACAGGACAGGGTCTATGGGCTGGTCAACAGGACAGGTCTGTGGGCTGGTCAACAGGACAGGGTCTATGGGCTGGTCAACAGGACAGGGTCTATGGGCTGGTCAACAGGACAGGGTCTATGGGCTGGTCAACAGGGTCTATGGGCTGGTCAACAGGACAGGGTCTATGGGCTGGTCAACAGGGTCTGTGCGCTGGTCAACAGGACAGGGTCTGTGGGCTGGTCAACAGGACAGGGTCTATGGGCTGGTCAACAGGACAGGGTCTATGGGCTGGTCAACAGGGTCTGTGGGCTGGTCAACAGGACAGGGTCTGTGGGCTGGTCAACAGGGTCAATGGGCTGGTCAACAGGACAGGGTCTATGGGCTGGTCAACAGGACAGGGTCTATGGGCTGGTCAACAGGACAGGGTCTGTGGGCTGGTCAACAGGACAGGGTCTATAGGCTCGTCAACAGGACAGGGTCTATGGGCTGGTCAACAGGACAGAGTCTATGGGCTGGTCAACAGGACAGGGTCTATGGGCTGGGCAACAGGACAGGGTCTATGGGCTGGTCAACAGGACAGGGTCTATGGGCTGGTCAACAGGACAGGGTCTATGGGCTGGTCAACAGGACAGGGTCTATGGGCTGGTCAACAGGACAGGGTCTATGGGCTGGGCAACAGGACAGGGTCTATGGGCTGGGCAACAGGACAGGGTCTATGGGCTGGGCAACAGGACAGGGTCTATGGGCTGGTCAACAGGACAGGGTCTATGGGCTGGGCAACAGGACAGGGTCTATGGGCTGGGCAACAGGACAGGGTCTATGGGCTGGGCAACAGGACAGGGTCTATGGGCTGGTCAACAGGACAGGGTCTATGGGCTGGTCAACAGGACAGGGTCTATGGGCTGGGCAACAGGACAGGGTCTATGGGCTGGTCAACAGGACAGGGTCTATGGGCTGGTCAACAGGACAGGGTCTGTGGGCTGGTCAACAGGACAGGGTCTGTGGGCTGGTCAACAGGACAGGGTCTGTGGGCTGGTCAACAGGACAGGGTCTATGGGCTGGTCAACAGGACAGGGTCTATGGGCTGGGCAACAGGACAGGGTCTATGGGCTGGTCAACAGGACAGGGTCTGTGGGCTGGTCAACAGGACAGGGTCTATGGGCTGGTCAACAGGACAGGGTCTATGGGCTGGTCAACAGGACAGGGTCTATGGGCTGGTCAACAGGACAGGGTCTATGGGCTGGGCAACAGGACAGGGTCTATGGGCTGGTCAACAGGACAGGGTCTATGGGCTGGGCAACAGGACAGGGTCTATGGGCTGGTCAACAGGACAGGGTCTATGGGCTGGGCAACAGGACAGGGTCTATGGGCTGGGCAACAGGACAGGGTCTATGGGCTGGTCAACAGGACAGGGTCTATGGGCTGGGCAACAGGACAGGGTCTATGGGCTGGTCAACAGGACAGGGTCTATGGGCTGGGCAACAGGACAGGGTCTATGGGCTGGGCAACAGGACAGGGTCTATGGGCTGGTCAACAGGACAGGGTCTATGGGCTGGTCAACAGGACAGGGTCTATGGGCTGGTCAACAGGACAGGGTCTATGGGCTGGTCAACAGGACAGGGTCTATGGGCTGGGCAACAGGACAGGGTCTATGGGCTGGGCAACAGGACAAGTACATCAAGTGAAGACCAGTATAAATAACCACTGGTGGACTAAATGTTTTGATGAAAGCAATGACTTGGGATGTGGTAGACTAAATGTACTAAACAGGAGCACACAAATTAAATACATCATGTATTTAAAATCGGGACTGCAAAACATCACAGCCAGCTACTTAAAATCTGCCTAATCTTGTTTGAAATACATATTTCAATACTAGGACCACACACACAGTCAACTTATCATGGACCACTCAGTCGGCACTTACCCTCCTCGACAAGGGAACACATTTTTCCCAGGCTGCCCCTGTCAGGCCACCAGAGCTCAGGACCTCTTTGGGGACTAAGGGGCCCTCAGCCCGGCTGGCCTAAAGACCCAGAACCATCATTTAGACCTGGGAGGCCCCTTGCTCCACAAGGAGCTAAACGGAAGAAATAGGTCAGTATTCTGTAACTATTTAGACTTGTAACATACAGTGCATTCAGAAACTATTTATACCCCGTGACTTTTTCCATATTTTGTTACGTTACAGCCTTATTCTAAAATTCCTTAAATGTTTTTTTTTCTTCTCATTAATCTACCCAAAATAACGCATAATGACAAAGCAAAAACAAGTTTTTAGAAATGTTTGCCTATGTATTAAAAAAAAGAAAACAGAAATATCACATTTACATAAGCATTTCAGACCATTTACTCAGTACTTTGTTGAAGCACCTTTGGCAGTGATTACAACCTCGAGTCTTCTTGGGTATGACGCTACAAGCTTGCCAAAACTGTATTTGGGGAATTTCTCCCATTCTTCACTGCAGATCCTCTCAAGCTCTTTCAGGTTGGATGGGGAGCGTCGCTGCACAGCTATTTTCAGGTCTCTCTAGAGATGTTTGATCGGGTTCAAGTACGGGCTCTGGCTGGACCATTCATGGATATTCATAGACTTGTCCCAAAGCCAACCCTGTGTCGTCTTGGCTGTGTGCTTAGGGTCATTGTAATGTTGGAAGGTGAACCTTTTCTCCAGTCTGAGGTCCTGAGTGCTCTGGAGCCGGTTTCCATCAAGGATCTCTCTGTGCTTTGCTCCGGTCATCTTTCCCTCGATCCTGACTAGTCTCCCAGTACCTGCCGCTGAAAAACCTCCCCACAGTATGATGCTACACCCACCATTCCGCACCGTAGGGATGGTGCCAGGTTTCCTCCAGACGTGACGCTTGGCATTCAGGCCAAAGAGTTCAATATTGGTCTCATCAGACCAGAGAATCTTGTTTCTGAAGGTCTGAGAGTCCTTTAGATGCCTTTTGGCAAACTCCGAAGGGCTGTCAAGTGCCTTTTACTGAGGAGTAGCTTCCACCTGGCCACTCTACAATAAAGGCCTGATTGGTGGAGTGCTGCAGAGATGGTTGTACTTCTGGAGCTCTGTCAGAGTGACCATCGGGCTCTTGGCCACCTCCCTGACCAAGCCTATTCCCCCCTGATTGCTCAGTTTGGCCTGGCAGCCAGCTCTAGGAAGAGTCTTTGTGGTTCCAAACTTCTTCCATTTAAGAATGATGGAGGCCACTGTGTTCTTGGGGACCTTCAATGCTGCAGAAATGTTTTGGAACCCTTCCCCAGATCTATGCCTTTGACCTTATGGCTTGGTTTTTGCTCTGACATGCACTGTCAATTGAGGGACCTTATATAGACAGGTGTGTGCCTTTCAAAATCATGTCAAATCAATATAGTTTACCACAAGTGGACTCAAATCAAGTTGTAGAAACATCTTAAGGATGATCAATTGAAACAGGATGCACCTGACCTCAATTTCACATCCCATAGCAAAGGGTCTGAATACATATGCAAATGAGGTATTTCTGTTTATTATTTTTTAGAAATTTGCAAAAAAAACTAAAAACCTGTTTTGATTTGTCATGAGGTAAAAAAAAGTAATTTATATCAATCAAAAAATGTGGAAAAGGGGAAGGGGTCTGAATCATTTTGATGTCACTGTACATAAGGCATACAATAAGGCTATATGGTGAAAAGGTAGACAATGGTATTTTAAGTAGGTATTTAGACTACACAAATGCAACATCTACCATTCACCACCAACCACACTGAGCCATTAGACCACATTCTCAATTATGTGGTGGGTGTAAACATTTAAGCTAAGTGCTCGACAAGCCACCCAGCAAGCATTAGGCCTAGTGGTTAGAGGGGGTATTCCAGACCGCCTGGGGAGGCTGTGACATCTATTCCCTCTGGAGTCATTCAGAGTCCTCACATAGCTCAGCTGTTAGCTTCAACCGAGGCAGACTATCAGACTAAACAAATAGCTCGCAGGTGGGTCATAACAGTCCATCTCCACCTCAACAGACCACAACGTTGTGGAACGTTTAGATAGAAATACAGTACGAAGGACATTCATGCCTCTCTGGCATGTATACTGAACAAAAATATGCAACAATTTCAACGAGTTACAGTTCATATACGGAAATCAGTCAATTGAAATGAATATCAGGCCCGAATCTATGGATTTCACATGACTGGGTATGGGCACAGCCAATCAGAATGAGTTTTTCCCCACAAAAGGGTTTTATTACAGACAGAAATGCTTCTCAGTTTCATCAGCTGTCCGGGTCTCAGATGATCCCACAAGTGAAGAAGCCAGATGTGGAGGTCCTGGGCTGGCGTGGTTACACCTGGTCTGTGGTTGAGAGGCCTGTTGGACGTACTGCAACCGCTCTGGTGGACATTCCTGCAGTCAGCATGTCAATTCCACGCTCCCTCAAAACTTGAGACATCTGTGGCATTGTGTCGTGTGACAAAACTGCACATTTTATTGTCCCCAGCGCAAAGTGCACCTGCGTAATGATCATGTTTAATCAGCTTTTTGATATACCACACCTGTCAGGTGGATTAATTATCTTTGGCAAAGGTGAAATGCTCACTAATAGGGATGTAAACAAATTTGAGCACAACATTTTAGAGAAATAAGCTTCTTGTGCGTATCGAACATTTTGGGCGTACTTTATTTCAGCTCATGAAACCAACACTTTACGTGTTGCGTTTATATCACATCAACTCTATACATGACATTTCTATCTGCAAAGTTCCACACTGTTTGCCCGCTGAAAGTGCACCAGTATTTCGTCTTGCCTGCCTAGCCAACACATCACTGTATACTAAGCAGTACGCAAGTTTAGTTTGGAGATCGGAATAAAATTACAGTCTTTGTGTGGGTGAAACATGACCGAACTAAGTGAGCAGCTATATCGGATGTCTCAGTGCTCTGCCAGTGAGCGAGGGAGTCAGAGAGACGCAACATACCACCCTAACAGGCATGTTGGGTCTACACCGGACCCACCTAACGTGATTGCACCGTATCAGGTTTTTATGAGACGCCATTAACCTGCCAGTGAGACTGAACTCAGAGGAAGCGGTCAAAGAAAGACGGTTGCCATTTTGTGCTCCTCCAGCCAAAACAGAATGGAACTAAACTCAGGTGTAGGTAAACAAACAGCTGGACTATTTGGAATGTACGACAAAATGCGAGTACCAGTGTTTCCCCTAGGATTTCTTTCAGCAGTGGTGGCAGAGTTAGCGGGGCAGGGAATAGGGTTTTCCTGGGGCATCTACATTATAAATAAAATAAATATACAGTGCCAATGACTTTTTACGTTACAGCCTTTATCTAAATTGGATTAAATAAAACCATTTCCTCAGCAATCTACACACAATACTGCATGATGACAAAGCAAAAATGTTTTTTTTGAAATGTATTAAAAACAACAATAAAAAAGTATTCAGACCCTTTGCTATAAGACTCGAAATTGAGCTCAGTTGCATCCTGTTTGCATTGATCATGCTTGAGATTTTTCTACAACTTGATTGGAGTCCTCTTGTGGTAAATTATATTGATTGGACATGATTTGGAAAGGCACACACCTGTCGATATTAGGTCCCTCAGTTGACAGGTGCATGTCAGAGCAAAAACCAAGCCATAAGGTCGAAGGAATTGTTCGTAGAGCTCAGAGACAGGATTGTGTCGAGGCACAGATCTGGGGAAGGGTACCAAGACATTTCTGCAGCATTGAAGGTCCCCAAGAACACAGTGGCTTCCATCGTTCTTAAAAGGAAGTTTGTAACCACAAAGACTCTTCCTAGAGCTGGCTGCCCGGCCAAACTGAGCAATTAGGGGAGAAGGGCCTTGGTCAGGGAGGTGAACAAGAACCCGATGGTCACTCTGACAGAGCTCTTGAGTTACTCTGTGGAGATGGGAGAACCTTCCAGAAGGACAATCATCTCTGCAGCACTCCACCAATCAGGCCTTTATGATAGAGTGGCAAGAAAGAAGCCACTCCTCAGTAAAAAGGCACATGACAGCCCACTATGAGTTTGCAAAAAGGTACCTATACGTATTTTCCACCATAATTTGCAAATAAATTCATTAAAAATCCTACAATGTGATTTTCTGGATTTTTTTCTCTCTCATTGTCTGTCATAGTTGAAGTGTACCTATGATGAAAATTACAGGCCTCTCATCTTTTTAAGTGGGAGAACTTGCACAATTGTTGGCTGACTACATACTTTTTTGCCCCACTGTGTGTATGTGCGTGTGTGTGTGTATATATATATATATATATATATATATTTCAATTTCAATCAAATTTAATCAATTTTAGAATATTGCTGTAAAGTAAAGGGGTCTAAATACCTTCCGAAGGCACTATCTATATATATATATATATATATATTTATTTTGTTGCGGTGGCAGCTTCGATTTAGCAGCGGCGGTGTGTTTCTGCTAAATGCATACAGCGGAAACACTGAGGGACCATTCATTTTGAGTGACCCTGGTGCAATTCCTCCCCACAAACATCCAGGATGCAGCGTTCTCCACCTGGCATAGCCTACGCGGCTTGGGTGGCTGCTTAGAATGCCTGACGGGTTACGGACCCAAAATAGACCAGAGTGAGGGGATGGAGTCAACACAGACAGTAGAGTGTGAGGAGGAAGAGTGATAACACCCTAAATGGTAGCACTAAAACAGGACAAGCAGCTAATACATCATATCTATAGAGAGCTCCAGTCAATCTATACTACGGATAGTAAACTATAACTCCCCTGTCTCAATGCTTAGGGTCAGTAAATAGTCAAGAGAAATTAGACCAAAAATGACAAAAATAAATGTAAAATGTTTCATTTTAAACTAGAATCACAGGTTTCTGGCTGTTTTGGTACAGTGGGTAAGACAACTTGATCTATGACTTTTAAGAGTAAAACAGTAAATACTGTAACAATGGGAGAGGCTTGGCCTCCATTAATGAAAAATGTAACTAGATTTAACAGTTTAACTCTTTACATAGCTAAATTCCAGGGTAAACAAAGAATTGAATGGCTGGTAAGACCTCTTAAGATACAATGATGCCATCAATCAGAAATGGCTATTGCGTAACTCAACAAGCCCAGGCAAAGTTATATGAGTTTGAATAAGGAGTGGCTATGTTGGCCTTGCTTGTTGCAGTCTTGACAGTTGATTAAAGTGCAATGCAATGCATAAGACACACATGTAACAGTCGGGGAAAGTTACCACCCTGCGGCTAAGGATGGGGCTCTGACTGTTACTATGGTAACCATGGTGTCAGTGTTTTCATCCAGATTGACTTCAAAAAGTCTGAGCACGTCATACAAGAGAGACAACAGGAAAATGGAAATGAACAACGAGGAGTCTCGTCAAATATAGTTTGAGCGGTCTGATCTTCAAAAGTGTGTCAGGATTGAGCCATCAACCTTAGCAGCAATCAATTGAAAACAAGTCTGTTTTCTGTTAACAAATGTTAGGAAATGTTTTGTTTTCAGTGCCAAACTATTAGAAATGTTCATGGGCTAATGTGTGTTTATTACTGTGTAACTTGGTTCAAGTCTATCTATCATGGCTTGTCTTGAAAAGAAGACACTTTCTTGGAGCCACTGTGTATGTAGCCGACGGTTAGTTCAGTCTGAGGCTGTGTGGTGGTCTGTTGTCCTTAGGAGCTGAGTAGAAACAGATATGGTAACTAGCCCCCTGGGTTAACAGCTTAGACATTCACTCACACACACACACACACATACATATATATAAACAACTCCAGCAGAACACTCCTGAGCGATGCCTCGGCTCTCACGGCTTCGGGGCCTCCCACTGGGTCCACACGGGTGTGCTTGGGTCTCCTCCATCACTAGAGGACTGCGCCTCACTGCTTGGCCAGCTACACCTCCATGTTGTGGGGGTCTACCTGAGTCCTCCTGTCAGTCTGGTCTCAAAGACACGGTAAAGTGAAACGTCAAGTGGGTCATTAAATCCGTTAGGGTTCCTTTGGTTGCTCAAACGTTACTTGGATGACTGCAGCAGTTACAGAGCTAATAAACGTCAACGGGTGCTGACCTTTGGGGATGCGTGCACTCATTCAGACCCATGCAGGGTACTCTCGGGCACCACAAACGCTTTTGGTGACTATATAACTTTGACTGGTGACGTCTAATTTGAATGTCTGCCCTATCAACTTTCAATGGTACTTTCTGTGCCTACCATGGCGATAGGGAATCTGGGTTAGATTCCAGGGAGGGAGCCTAAGAAACAGCTACCGCATCCAGGAAGGAAGCGGGCGGGCAAATTACCCAGTCCGACTCGGAGAGGTAGTGACGAAAAATAACAATACAGGACGAGAGGCCCTTCAGTTGGAATGAGTACATTTTTAATTCTTTAATGATCTATTACTGATGTGTAGAAGTTGCATTTCACAGTGGTCAGAAACCTTCTGAAAGTGTCATGAATTATGTTGAATGTTAAATTTGACTATGGGGTGACATACTGTCCTATGGGGTGACATACTGTCCTATGGGGTGACATACTGTCCTATGGGGTGACATACTGTCCTATGGGGTGAAGGGAAAAAAGGTTATGTCTTGAACAAAATGTAAAAATTATTGTTAAGCATGAGGCAGGTAACATCATCATAATATACACAATCTAAATGTTTGTCAAATGACTGAATGTTCCTCAAAATGAGAATCGGGAGACACTTGGTTCCCATCATTACACAAGTAAACTGTGTTTTTCAAAAGAATTTCCAGAATATGAATCCCGATTTAAAAACATAAGTAACAAATAATAATTGTCTTGTCTATTTTAGAATCATGAAACCTTTAGCCCTATATTAGCATAGATTATGACACAAATTCAAGGCTACAATGCAGGAAATGGTAGTCGGAGGTGGCAGAACATTTTGAATTATTTAGACAACCAAACTCTGCAAAAAAAAGAAATGGCCCTTTTCAGGATCCTGTCTTTCAAAGATAATTCGTAAAAATTTGAATTAACTTCACAGATCTTCATTGTAAAGAGTTTAAACACTGTTTCAATGAACCATAAACAATGAATGAACATGCACCTGTGGAACGGTCGTTAAGACACTAACAGCTTAGAGAAGGTGGGAAATTAAGGTCACAGATATGAAAACTTAGGACACTAAAGAGGCATTTCTACTGACTCTGAGAAACACCAAAAGAAAGATGCCCAGGGTCCCTGCTCATCTGTGTAAACGTGCCTTAGGCATGCTGCAAGGAGGCATGAGGACTGCAGATGTGGCCATTACAATAAATTGCAATATCTGTACTGTGAGATGCCTAAGACAGTGCTACAGGGAGACAGGATGGACAGCTGATCGTCCTCGCAGTGGCAGACCACGTGTAACACCTGCACAGGATCGGTACATCTGAAATTCACACCTGCGGGACAGGTACAGGATGGTAACATCAACTGCCCGAGTTACACCAGGAACGCACAATCCCTCCATCAGTGCTCAGACTGTCCGCAATAGGCTGAGAGAGGCTGGACTGAGGGCTTGTAGGTCTGTTGTAAGGCAGGTCTGGCAAAAAGTGCTCTTCACTGACGAGTCACGGTTTTGTCTCACCAGGGGTGATGGTCAGATTTGCGTTTATCGTTGAAGGAATGAGCGTTACACCGAGGCCTGTTCTCTGGAGCGGGATTGATTTGGAGGTGGAGGGTCCGTCATGGCCTGGAGCGGTGTGTCACAGCATCATCGGACTGAGCTTGTTGTCATTGCAGGCAATCTCAACGCTGTGCATTACAGGGAACACATCCTTCTCCCTCATGTGGTACCCTTCCTGCAGGCTCATCCTGACATGACCCTTCAGCATGACAATGCCACCAGCCATACTGCTCGTTCTGTGCGTGATTTCCTGCAAGACAGGAATGTCAGTGTTCTACCATGGCCAGTGAAGAGCCCGGATCTCAATCCCATTGAGCACTTCTGGGACCTGTTGGATCGGAGGGTGAGGGCTAGGGCCATTCCCCCCAGAATTGTCCAGGAACTTGCAGGTGCCTTGGTGGAAGAGTGGGGTAACATCTCACAGCAAAAACTGGCAAATCTGGTGCAGTCCCTGAGGAGGAGATGCACTGCAGTACTTAATGCAGCTGGTGGCCACACCAGATACTGACTGTTGCTTTTGATTTTGACCCCCTTTTGTCCAGGGACACATTATTCAATTTCTGTTCATCACATGTCTGTGGAACTTGTTCAGTTTATGTCTCAGTTGCTGAATCTTGTTATGTGCATACAAATATTTACACATGTTAAGTTTGCTGAAAATAAACGCAGTTGACAGTGAGAGGACGTTTCATTTTTTGCTGAGTTGGTTTATTTAACTTTAATTTTAGAAAATAATATTTTTCCACTTTCGTTTTGGCCAAATGACAACTACCCATATATACAGAGTATGCCTACCCCATCACCCTCTTTCTCCCTCTCATCCCCCTTCACTCAGGTAGTCAAACAGAAGACTTATTCATCACAGACAGCCTGCCCTTTCTCCGCTGCAGTGAGAGAGTATTTAGTTTAACCTCCAGGTTTACCCTATAGTCCCTCATGCAGTGCCAAGAGGAGACATTGCCGCAGTGGCAGCCAAGAGCTCTACCACACACACACACCACTCCCTCTTCCTCCTAGTCCGATGGCATGGACATTATGTCATGATGTAATTCTTGTCTCAGCAGCCCAGAAGATGATGCCGTTATGGCAGGAATGCCCAGTCATGATAAACTGACCATGCATTGACACTGGGATAAACCCAGGCTTGGCATAACACACCTTCTACGTCAATGCACAAAGGAAGGGAACTGACTGTACATAGTGAATGTTCAGGTAACAGGTTAGAAGGTTCAATGTCAACATAGAGCTTTTGAATACCCTGGCTCCAAACACTAATCTACATCAAGCTGGACTAGCATCCTGTCCAGAGGGTGTACTTGTACGTCAAGCTGCCTCATGCTACAGACACAGGAGCTGGACTAGCGTCCTGTCCAGAGGGTGTACTTGTACATCAAGCTGCCTCATGCTACTGAAACAGGAGCTAGACTTGTGTCCTGTCCAGAGGGTGTACTTGTACATCAAGCTGCCTCATGCTACTGAAACAGGAGCTAGACTTGTGTCCTGTCCAGAGGGTGTACTTGTACATCAAGCTGCCTCATGCTACTGAAACAGGAGCTAGACTTGTGTCCTGTCCAGAGGGTGTACTTGTACATCAAGCTGCCTCATGCTACTGAAACAGGAGCTAGACTTGTGTCCTGTCCAGAGGGTGTACTTGTACATCAAGCTGCCTCATGCTACTGAAACAGGAGCTAGACTAGCGTCCTGTCCAGAGGGTGTACTTGTACATCAAGCTGCCTCATGCTACTGAAACAGGAGCTAGACTTGTGTTCTGTCCAGAGGGTGTACTTGTACATCAAGCTGCCTCATGCTACTGAAACAGGAGCTAGACTTGTGTCCTGTCCAGAGGGTGTACTTGTACATCAAGCTGCCTCATGCTACTGAAACAGGAGCTAGACTTGTGTCCTGTCCAGAGGGTGTACTTGTACATCAAGCTGCCTCATGCTACTGAAACAGGAGCTAGACTAGTGTCCTGTCCAGAGGGTGTACTTTTACGTCAAGCTGCCTCATGCTACTGAAACAGGAGCTAGACTAGTGTCCTGTCCAGAGGGTGTACTTGTACGTCAAGCTGCCTCATGCTACTGAAACAGGAGCTAGACTAGTGTCCTGTCCAGAGGGTGTACTTGTACGTCAAGCTGCCTCATGCTACTGAAACAGAAGCTAGACTTGTGTCTTGTCCAGAGGATGTACTTGTACATCAAGCTGCCTCATGCTACTGAAACAGGAGCTAGACTAGTGTCCTGTCCAGAGGGTGTACTTGTACGTCAAGCTGCCTCATGCTACTGAAACAGGAGGAGATAGCCAGAATGGCCCTAGGGGCTGGAGTCTCAGACAAGGCTTACTTAATTACTTTTGTATACTGTAAGTCAATAATCTATTCATTTCCACTGGCAGCATATTGTGTTGTAGATCTCCTGACAGGCGTAGATTATCTTAGGCTATATTAGGATCCTTTTTCCAGATGTAGTGTTTAACTCAAAACCATTATGCCCTTGACATTTCACTGTTTAGTTAGGTGAGGGTTTGACATCTTGTGATCGAAGAGTGCGGCATGAAATCACTTGAATACTTTCATTCACTAATGATGACAAAAGGGATACCACCAACGGGTGTAGACTGCTGAACAGAGGTGTACAACTAGACAGAGGACACGCAGCTACACACACACACACTGGGTTACTGGCACACATTTTAACAAAACACATTCAATGCTGTATTTTTATTGAGCAAGTGTACTTAACCCAACCCATATCTGTTTCTACTCAGCTCTTTAGGACAACAGACCACCACACAACCTCAGACTGAACTAACTGTCGGCTACATACACAGTGGCTCCAAGAAAGTGTCTTCTTTTCAAGACAAGCCATGATAGATGGACTTGAACCAAGTTACACAGTAATAAACACGCATTAGTGTTTAGTCCACGAACATTTCTATTTGTTTGGCACTGAAAACAAAACATTTCCTAACATTTTTTAGCAAATAACACGAGTTTTGTTTACAACTGAACGCCACAACAGCACGTTAGTCAAAAGGGCAAAACTTACCAGAGACTCCACGACAAGACAGAGGCCAGAGAAATGCCAGTCATGCAATCCGTTCTCTGCACTATTCACCTGTGCAGACTATGGCGTCATTGTAACCTTTTTAACCTTCGCGGAATTCAGATGAAAACGCAGGATTATATATATATTAGTTGGTGACGTCCTAGAGTCATAAGAAAAAGTTGATAAAAACCGGGCATATTGAACTGAAAAGTTGGTGCAGCAGCCTCTTATGGTGGTGGTATGCAGTATGCTATGCTGCAGGCAGAGGTCATTTCTCAATCTCGGCTGCCATCTAGTGGGCAAATACAGTCCGTGTCAAATCAGCGCCATTGGTCAGAATACAGTATAGAGTTGACTGGATTACAGATAATACAAGCATGGCTTTCCCCATAAAAATAAAAAGGTGAAATAATAGAAACTATTCTATTGGAGAATTATCTTTGAATTGCAATTGAAGGGTTACAGGCTTAACCATCATACAAACATGTATATTTCATGGATCTAACCGTTGGAGAAATTGTGCATCTTTATCAGATTCTTGGAATAGGTAGAAATGCTCTATAGTCATTGGCACACATTCTTATCTTGTGAACCACTCAAACTTTAAAATATATACCTAATCTAATCATACAATTTCCCCAATTCCTCCAAAATTCCAACCGATCACAGGCTAAAATGGCATAATAGGTTGAAGTTCCATGTAATAACTTAGTTTCTGAGCAGGTTTACATTCTAATAACATTTTCTGTAACACATACTGGGTGTGGGTGGACTCCAGGCATAAGCGACGTAAACCGTAGGGCCCCGGCCTCTAGTGCCCTCCTCCTCCGACAAAAACAAATAAACAATAATTAGGAACTCAATTTACTGTTGAGTTATAACAGTGGAATACACTGTTGTGCCGCAGCAGGTTTTCTCCTGTTAAATCGGTCATTGAAAGTCCCGAGTGGCGCAGCGGTTCTCAGTGCGAGCAGCGTCATCACAGATCCTGGTTTGATTCCAGGCTGTATCACAACCGGCCGTGATTGGGAGTCCCATAGGACGGCGCACAATTGGCCCAGCGTCGTCCGGGTGTGGCCGTGGTAGGCTGTTATTGTAAATAAGAATTTGTTCGTAACTAACTTGCCTAGTTACATAAAAGTATTTTTTAAAACTGGCAGTCGTTCAAATTAGCCATGTCAGCGAGCAATTTTTAGATTGGTAAATTAGTCTAGCCAGCTATCTGAATTTGTAGTACTCATGGCCGACTCTGGGTGTGACTTCTTCCACTTCCGCATGAAAGCATGTATTTCTCCCACAATGTCTGAAAGCACATAAACAATCAACCTGAAAGCAGAAGCAGGTTATGGCCAAACACACATGTACACACGTACACACACACACAGGCTAATATTAGAGTAACCTAACTATAAAGATTAACGAGGCTAAACGGCAAAATACACTCACACATTTAAATTGGGCCATTCGTCTCAAAATGTAAATGTATTCTTTAGAAGACTTTATTTTTTTTAATCGCCCTGGGATATGAGCTGATCGCCTTCCTAAATTTACATTTAAAATGGTTAGGATTTAGGGTAGGAACGTCCCAAAGATCTCGTATAGCACTGGTCGCTGCCTGAGCTCCACCGGCTCATCGCTCAGTGATGTGCGCAGGCGCCGTTGGGAGGTAATGGCCGTGTTCGAGAGGATCAAAATCGCAATGTATCATGGGTAAATTTTGACTGAACGATCTACAATTAGTAGGGAGTCATTATTTATGATGGAACGTGATTTGTAGATAGTTCAATCGGCAGTCATTGGATGCTCTCGAATACGGCCAATACTTGCCAATAAGATCCGTGTTGTTGTGTTTCCACTAGATAGCACAGCCACAAAGTTATGTCGTAAAAATGTATGCAAACAAAAATGAGAATTTTGGTCTTCATTCAAGGTTAGGGTTAGGCATAATGTTAGCAGCGTGGTTAAAGTTACGGTTAAGGTCAAGTTTAAAATAACATTTTAAGAAGATACATTGTAGAAATAGGCGGGGTTTATGAGTTTGTGGCTGGGGTAACTAGTGACGACCGTGTTGTCATAATCACCCATCCGTACCCGAGTGGGTGCAGGGTGATTCTCCTATTGTACAGAATAGGATAGGGGGAACCATGGCATACTTGCGAGGCGCCCCATCTAATATCCAACGCACAGAGAATATGAATTCTGCGCGATTTTTGTGCTGAGCCAAGATCCTCTATTTTTAAAACACAAAACCAGGACCTCGGATTATTTCTACACGCACCATTTTGATCGAAGAGGTCCATGATGGAGCACATCAGAACGCCAAAGGTAAACCAACCCTATATTTTAATTCCCATCCTATTCTTTGAGTTTAGTTAATCCTGTTCCTAAATGAAACCGCATTACAGTTGCGTCTTCTAAAGATGTGAAACGTTGCTGATTCGTGCCATCCCCTTTCTCATGTATCCAACACATTCAGGGTTCCTGAAAATATAACAATCATACTCTCCGCAATGTATTTTCCTGGTTAAACCGTTGCAAAATTGAACACTCAAAAACATAGCTCATATGATGGCATGCCTGTAAATCTTGACATTAGAATTTGCACAATCCGTTTCATTCTTGTCCTGGCTTCTTGATGTTTATTCTAGTCTGCCGCGGGCATTTCTCCGCTGTGGATTCTAGCATAAAGGCAATAGGCCTCAATAAGGACACATTGTTACAGAATCCTGCGGTAGGTTACTTCTATTAAACAGTTATAACATTCCAGAATCTCAGACAGTCATATCTACAACGACAACATGTGTAAACATTGAGTTCTATAATAACCTTGTTTTTATGAGAAGATATGCCTCCACCAATACAGTCAATCACACACATTCAGTACATTGTAGCCTATAGATATGATTACATTCCGTGTTGACCCCATTTATACTTGTGTGTGTGTGTGTGTTTTTGTGTCTGTGGCCCTATAGGTGGAGAATGTCCGCCTGATTGACCGTACGGCCCCTAGGAAAGCCATGGTGGG
>NW_027261002.1:127500-140569 GCF_045791955.1 Oncorhynchus clarkii lewisi
TTCTGAACAGAATACATTTTGTTTTGTTTCATTCCACTGTTCCGGCCAGCAAAATAACGTTCTGAACAGAATACATTTTGTTTTGTTTCATTCCACTGTTCCGGCCAGCAAAATAACGTTCTGAACAGAATACATTTTGTTTAGTTTCATTCCACTGTTCCGGCCAGCAAAATAACGTTCTGAACAGAATACATTTTGTTTAGTTTCATTCCACTGTTCCGGCCAGCAAAATAACGTTCTGAACAGAATACATTTTGTTTTGTTTCATTCCACTGTTCCGGCCAGCAAAATAACGTTCTGAACAGAATACATTTTGTTTTGTTTCATTCCACTGTTCCGGACAGTAAAATAACGTTCTGAACAGAATACATTTTGTTTTGTTTCATTCCACTGTTCCGGCCAGCAAAATAACGTTCTGAACAGAATACATTTTGTTTAGTTTCATTCCACTGTTCCGGACAGTAAAATAACGTTCTGAACAGAATACATTTTGTTTTGTTTCATTCCACTGTTCCGGCCAGCAAAATAATGTTCTGAACCGGTTCCAAGCCAAATAAAGAACCAGTTTATATCGTTCCTTTGTGTTCCTTTTTTAACCTGTGAAATCAACAGTTTAACAGTTAGCTCATGGAGGAACTTTGAATGTTCTTTGAGCTAGCTAGCTAACAAGCTTGTGTGTGTGCAGAGCGGCACCAGAATTATAAACGTCTTACTATGTTGCAGTTAATAAATCAAACATGACACTAGCTCTAAATTATCAGCATTGGAAAAAGTTAATCCATTCTTCTCTAGCCAATTAAAAATCTCTCTCCCCATCTTCTGAATCAAGCTTGTAACGTCAATACAGTAGCCTATGCTTTGTAGGGTGGAGTTAGCCAAACAAGCACACGCACAGGCAAAGATTTTCAGTTTGCAGGCAGACACTGGACTACGTTTGAGTGACAGAGTAAGGGCTTTGCATAGGCGTTTTGTTGTGGGACTAGAAATAAAAAAAAATGCCTGGAAACGTAAAAGAACGTTATTAACCGGTTCTGTTTCGGAACAGTTGGGTTCATTTTTGTTTCTGTTCCTTGACATTTTTTGCTCTTTTCCGGTTTTCAACCACTGGTTAGTAGTATAGTCCTCCTCTTCTAAAGACTTTCTCTCTCTGCCTGCAGGTGTGTGATACGTACCCATCAGAGCTGTTTGTGCCAAAGTCGGCCACACCTCCAGTCATCGTGGGGAGCTCTAAGTTCCGGAGCCGAGGGCGTTTACCTGTCCTGACGTACTTCCACCAGGATACCCTAGTGAGTGGATGGGGCATACTATCTGGGTCAATGGTGTGGGTTGACTCTGGAGAACAGTTGTTTTATGTTTGTTTCATTTAGGTGATTCGTCATGTTTAATACTTATACCTGAACCAGTCACAGGTTGGAATATTGTGTTTTCTGTTTAAAAATGTCAAATGACTTTCATGACTGTTTAAATGTGGGCTTTCGCTTGGCATGCCAAGACACACGCAGGATACTAGCTACTAGGATACTAGGATACTGAGCTGGATGTCATCACCAGTCACTTTAGCGTCTGACCCCTTCTTCTCCCAGGCTGCTATCTGCCGCTGTAGTCAGCCCCTGTCCGGCTTCAGCGCTCGCTCCCAGGAGGATGAACAAATGCTGGAGGCCATCATGAAGTCCAACCCGGGCAGCGACTACATCTACGTGGTGGACACCAGGCCAAAGGTCAGAGGTCACCATAGATAGACCCCGGGGTCAGGAAGTGTTGATATACTGTAACCTAGAGGTCAAGAGCGTTGGGCCAGTAACCGAAAGGCCACTGGTGCGAATCCACGAGCCAACTAGGTGAAAAGTCTGTCGATGTGCCCTTGAGCGAGACACTAATGGCTCCTGTAAGTCGCTCTGGATAAGAGCGTCTGTTAAAAGACTAAAATGTAACATGTAATGATGTCGTCAACAGTACGTATTTGACTGTATTGTGTTCTAATGATGATCATCTCTCTCCAGTTGAATGCGATGGCCAACCGGGCGGCTGGAAAAGGCTATGAGAACGAGGACCACTACGCCAACATCAAACTGCAGTTCATCGGCATCGAGAACATCCACGTGATGAGGAACAGCCAGCAGAAGATCATTGACGGTAATGAGTTCCTCTTTCCCTTCCAACCACGGCCGATGTTCTACTGAACGTCAGTCAGTATTCCTACTCCGTTCACGCACATAGTTGTCAGGTTCATGCATTCCTTTGGGTTGGCTTGTGAATGTCCCACATTGTATGTGTGTATGAATGACTGACCTCTCTTCCTGTGTTGACCCTATAGTGGGTGAGCTCAAGACTCCCTCCATGGGCGACTTCCTGTGGGGGCTGGAGAGCTCCGGTTGGCTGAAGCACATCAAAGCCGTGCTGGACGCAGGCGTCTTCATCGCCAAGGTGATACACACTGGGCAGGGCGCGCGAGCACACACACACACACACACACAATGGGTATACATTTCAATAATGTCATACTGCGATGTGTGTGTAGGCGGTTGCGGAGGAGGGTATCAGTGTGGTGGTCCACTGTTCGGACGGTTGGGACAGGACGGCCCAGGCCTGCTCTGTAGCCAGTGTTCTCCTGGAGCCTTACTACAGAACTATGAAGGGACTCATGGTAAGGCTTTAGCTTCCGTTCATCACACAGTATCTACAGTCTACGTCATGGCACGTACAGACCCTCTTCTACTGTGATCCAATCCAGAGATCTAGTTAGCACACGTGGGGCCAGTTGTCCGGACCGCGGCGTCTCCATGAAGTATGTGTTTAGTCCCTGACTAGACATGGTCTGGGAAACTGGCCCGTCGGGTGCAAGAAAGACTTCATCTCTTCTTCCTGTCTTTTATCTTTTAGCTGCTAATCGAGAGGGACTGGGTGTCGTTCGGTCACAAGTTTTCACACAGGTCAGTCCGTCTAAGAACCCAACTCCTAACTCTACCGTTTGGTAGAATGAAGGTCCCTGCAGTGCCATGCATTTTACCTTCTCAAGCAGAGTCCTTCATCAGAACGAGAAGTGCATTTGTCACCGACAACATACAGCATGTCCGACCTACGAACCGTGTCGGCCATCAGCGCTTTCAGATCCTCTCGCCACGTGTTCCGCCATGTGTGCTGCGCTCAGGTCAGATCATAACCCCTGTGAAACTCAGCCGCTTTAGCAGCGACTGTCCGTCTCAGATTTCAGTTAGGGTTGGTGAAGTAGAGTTATTCCACATCTTGGAGGTGTTTCACTCCAGTCTGTGCATGTTCTCTTATCAGCTGAAGTCATTGGCTAGATTAAAAAGGCACCTAACCTTGATGCAGTTGCCTAGAGGCATTACTGTTTAACCAGTGGGGTATAAAATTGCCATGACAACGCCCCAGGATGACCTATTTGTTCTGTGGTGGAAATTCCAGGGACACCTGACGCCTATCTTAAAATGAATCACTCTTTATTATCAGCAAGCTGGAGCGGTTACAACAAACTCTGCACACCGTACAGGTCTATTAGAAGCTCCGCTGGGGCTGTCCCAGCAGTTGTCTAATAAACGGCTATACACAGACAAGTTGTATTTGCATGATTTAGCATAATTCATTCATCACTACCAGTGATTGAGCTGAGCAGTACCTCACGAGGCTCTCTGTCTCTGCGATACCTCGGTTGTTCCCATAGCAATATTCTGGGCATACTGCTAAGTTGAGGAACAGTGATAGTGATAGATTCCTCCATACACGATCAGTCAGTCACATGCATGAACCTTTCTAATTGGTTATTAGAAAGTAGCATTGAGTCGATACATAACACTTCCCTCACAGTTCTTTAAATCTGCTTAAAAGGGGCAATCAGCAGTTAAAAAATATAAGCTTCTTTTACTCCAACGTTTGTAAACAAAGAAAACGTAAAACTATAATTTTGTTATCAAGGACGGTCAATCCTCGCATCCATAGCTCTGTCTATGAATTTGAGAGGGGTTACATCCCTCAGCTTTTCACCAAACCAGAGGCAGGGAGACCACTTTGTTATTGTTTCTACTGCTGATTGCCACTAAACCCCTTATGAAAGTGTTTTAAGCCGCAGTCTTTCCTTCTCTGCAGGTACAACCATCTGGAAGGTGATCCTAAAGAGGTGTCCCCGGTGATAGACCAGTTCCTGGAGTGTGTGTGGCAGCTGTCAGAGCAGTTCCCCTGTGCCTTTGAGTTCAACGAGCGCTTCCTGGTTCAGCTGCACAGACACGTCTACTCCTGCCAGTACGGCAACTTCCTGGGCAACAGCCAGAAGGAGAGGAGGGACATGGGGTGAGACTGAGGGCGCCAATGTGACGGAGGTAGTTCAGTGAACCGTGCTTGTGTTACACGAATAACCTTGCCTGAGGCGTGAATACTTGTGTTAGCTCAGCGGGCTAACAACCTTGTGGTTCATAAGGCCGCTACAATCCCATTCCATGCAGGTCTCTGCCTTTCTTACATCAAGCTCTTCTGTACTGTAACCCCTCTCATGTATCACATCTGGTGTGGTTTTCTCCAACGTTGGTCAGGTTGCGTGAGAGGACTCACTCCCTGTGGCCCCAGCTGTGGAAGGACAGGGCACAGTACGCCAACCCCTTGTACAGGGCTGACCACACCCAGACTCAGGGGATGCTACGGCCAAACACCACCCCTTACTGCTTCAAGTGAGTTACTGCACCGTCTCAGTAGACTCACTGGGAAAACGAGTGAAAAAGCTAGGACTGGGACACTGAATGGTTTTTATTTACTTTGTGTCTTTGGGTACATCTGAGACGAAGGGTTGTGGGTTAAAACCCATCAGATGGTAGCCCGTTGTAGAAAGCACTTTACTTTGTAGTACAGTTTAGATACAGAGTGTTTGTTCAATAGATGTATTACGGTTTAGATCCAGAGGGTTTGTTCAATAGATGTATTACGGTTTAGATCCAGAGTGTTTGTTCAATAGTTGTATTACGGTTTAGATCCAGAGTGTTTGTTCAATAGTTGTATTACGGTTTAGATCCAGAGTGTTTGTTCAATAGTTGTATTACGGTTTAGATCCAGAGTGTTTGTTCAATAGATGTAGTACAGTGTATCTTGTCTCCAAGGATGTGGAAGGGCATGTATAACCGTGTGGAGAAGAGCTCTCCTCCGCGCCAGACGCCCACCGACTTACTGACAGCCGTCAGGGAGGAGACTCAGCAGCTGGAGGAGGAGCTGACCAATCACCAGGAGGTAGCACCGGGAGGGACGGCCCAACCGGGCACCAAACAAGGCATACAGACACGCTCGCGTAACGCTCCCAATGAACGCTGCTCTTTAAGGCCAATTTACAATTTTATCAATGTATTATTATCATTATTAATTACTATTAACTAGTTTATGCTGTTTTAACTACTATATTGTTGGGTTTTTACAGGGGAGGGGGCAAACACCATCAAGTCAAAGAAAATGTGTCTCAGAGGGGCGTTCAACAGGAGGGTTTCTGTTACATGTACAGTAGTACTGCTAGTAGTCTATAGACATAGTGATTCATTCATATTCTGTCCCAGACTTACTGGTAACACTTGTCTTTTCATTTTTTCCTCTGTCCATCTTCCAGAGGATTGCAGCCCTGACAAAAGCGGATCAAACTAAGGGTAATGCGGGTCAGAGGAAGATCAACAAAGTGTGTGAGGAAGAATGCAGGCCAGGTGGGCTGGCTCATCCCACTGGAGATGGCCCCTTCACTAGCCCCCCTCAGGGCTATTCTCCCTCCCAGGGGGGGCCCCCGGGCTCGGCTATGACCCTGCCCTTGGGGCCCCCCAAGGGCCCTGGCCCTGACCCCGACGACCTCTCCTCGGCTTGCAGCGACATGGAATCGGGCGTGGCCGACCTCAGCAGCCGCTCCTCCAGCGGCGGCGACGACAACAAGGACCCCGACGAGGCCGTCTACTGCACGGCCTGAGCGAAAATGCCGATCAATGAGGGGCTTGTCGGAGGGGGGGTTGCCTTGTTGACGAAGGCACTTTGCATTGACAATTGAATATCACAGAGGTCTCTGTTTTGACAGGGCCAATTGGACTGGATTTTACTTGTGATTCTTTTGTTTTGTTTTGTGTGTAGTTAGTATCGGAAGCACAACATGAGCACCTGCCGGGTATTGTGGTAACACTGGGTAGCCGTAGTGGATGTTTGAACCCCATACTAGTGTAAAATGTGAACAAAAATATTCCAGGACCAAACGTTTACAGCAAAGGCAAAATACTGGTGTGCAATATTTTGTCTTAAGCTATTATGTTGAGTTACAATGTACGACTGACTGTACAACATTTTAAAACTAAATGTACATTTGTTTGTACTTTCCTTCAGACCAATGCATTACATTGGTCGCACCAAGTAGGACTACCCCTCCGAAATCTATTTGTCCCTTCTGAAGTCTGAACAAGCATAGAGGCTACAATGTTTCCCAGTGGTATATCATGGTCGTGATCAGGAGGCAAAGAAAACTTCAGAAAACTATTAAACGTTTCACTACGTTCTGCACTTATGAACACGACCCAGATAACACTGTCAAACACGGCACATGTTCTTGGTACATTCATCACCACCCAGTCTAGTTATGTTTACTGTCTCGTTCCAATAACCTGCCTTCTAACACAAATGAAGAAACACCGCACTTCTCAACTAGCCTGGATGAACAGAAATGTCCGCGTTGCCATGACTAGGCTTTTATTTGGTCTTGAAATGAAGTGAACGTTGCTGCTTATTAGTAATGAATCGAGAGACATACTCTTTCCTTTGGAAAGCCCATTGAACTGCGGTAACCTTTTCAGATGGTTATTCCCATTGCTGTGTATATGTAACTGTGTATACGAGTGCAGTCACTAGCGCTGTAGTATGAACACTTAGGACACATTAGAAACGTTCCAATATCAACACCAGCGCACCACTTAGAATGCATGGCCAACACATTGGTTCAATCTGAATGGGATGTGGGTGTGGATATTGGACCTCAAATCTCTTTGTGATAGGTAGCATTAGCTAGCCTGTGTACCATTCTGTTTCTGTTCTCTTGCCAACGGCCTACAGGGTTAGCTGACAACAGCACGAAAATATGTGTGTGCGCTTCAAAGGGGCAGAAAGCCGCGTGTTGTTAAGGTCCTGGATGGACAGATCACTAGCAACAATGACAAACTGCCATGTGGGGGGATCACAGGTGGCTCGTTTCATCTTGTTCTTGATCTATGCTAATATGGCTAACATTTGCTAGCTAGCTAACCAACAACTGTGACAATGTATTTGAGAGAAACTCATTGTGGAACTTTATGTTTTCAATAAACATTGGAGACTAAATATAGTTTACATGTTGTCAACAATCTAAGCCAACCACGTCTGTTTTGCCCCATTTTGCGCACGTGTCGGTTTTGTTGCTAAACAACCAACCCGTCTATGGAATGGTCATGGCTTGACAATGAGCAATGGAGTTGGTAAGAGCACAAACAGATCTGGGACCAGGCTAAGTATTAGACTGTTGAGAAACCACTTGTATGGTCAACCTGGGAAAACAACATGGCTGAATCCAATGGATCTCCTTTCCACTGTCGTATTTAGTGTTTACTGTATACGTTGTTGTAAATGACCTGAAATAAACTATTCACTGTCAAAGGGAAATGACATTTGATGTGCTGGTTTAAAACGCATTATTTTACAGAACGGGATAGAGTGTACATGAGGTTAATGAACATGACTGTGCATTTCAGTCACACTAAAATGCAGTACACACACTGGTCAGATGTTAATGTTAGAAAAAAAGAATAATCAGGAATTCTTAGTAAAACAAAAGTTCTGAATGGTTTATTAACCTAAAGAAATTAAATAACATAGTACAAGGTGTCTGATTATAATAAAGCCTATTATTAACATTATTTAAATACAGTATCAGTTGTAGTTGGGTGTTCAGCAGCGTTAGCAAACTCATCATCCAAATTCAAGTAGGTATGTATGTATGAGACAAGTCATACCATCATCATCATCACTGGAAACTGTATACTGAAATGAGTTCAAAAGCCTAGTTCAGGATTACAATTCATACCACAATGGTTGCTTCTTAGCCTCTATCAACACCAAGATGTGCTTCTCCTCTCTTTAGGGGTGTGTTGCTGGTAGATACATCTCCATACTTGAGAAGAGAAGAAAAGAAATGCAGCCTATGATCAAGACAAAAATGGAACATTGTTAAACCCATCATTGCTCTCAAGTATAGTCATTCCTTACATCTATGAATTTGAGAGGTTACACTTCTCCAGTTGTTTACCAAAAAAAAAAAGCTTTGTAGTTGTTTGAATCTCAGATTGCCCCTTTAAGGTCAGATTACATAAACCCTTCGTACAGTGTGTACTTCATCCAACAGAGTGGCGTTAGTGTGTTTACCTTTTATAAACATGTGTGAGGAGGGGAAGGGGCTCAGTGGCTGCTGGGGAACTGTCCGTGTGTGTTGATGGACTGTTGCAGCTTCTCCTCTTTGGCCCTTCTGCTGTGGCAGAGCTGTACAGTGAGCGAGCGCACACACACACACACACACACACACACACACACACACACACACACACACACACACACACACACACACACAAATATGAAATCAAACATTGACTACTGTGTAATAGCCAGTATTTACATAGAATCCCATTTCCTGGTTGTTGACTTGTTGCAGTACACCTTGTTCATATTACCACAGAGATGTTTATACAGAGTGTAAATAGCGTCTAGACAACAGCTCAATGCTTCCCGGCTCTCTTTTCCTGAACTATGTTATGATCCTTCTAACTCTGCTAGTTCAGTGACTGGTGAAACAGACATATCCATCCACACACTATAGAATGCTGTTTGGACAACAAAGACGTGTTGAAATGTTGAAAAATACATCTGAGGTAGAATTCTGCAGTGTGCTGGTATCAGTCTTTCATTACTTCATGTCAGCTTGTTGACTTGACTTTTTGACAGTTAGTTCAGTTTTACCGTCCTCTTCTCCATGAAGTTGGCCAGGAAGTCGTCGATGTCCGTCTTGCCCTCCAGGAAGCTCTCGGCCGTCTCCTCTGACTCCTCCTCCGCCTGGTGGGCTGCCACCTTCAGACGAGCCTGCAGGGCACTCAGACTGCAGCTCTGGAGAACAACACAAGTTCATAGAATGACACTTAAAAAAACTTTTTTTGGGGTTTTCAAACCTCAAAATGGACTCAGACGTCAAGCCAAATCCATACCCTACAACATCAGTTGTGTTGTGAATAATCTGTACATGTTTCAACCCCAGAAACATGGACAAGATGAGCAGCGAATAAAACAACTCATTGCCTGGGTCATGGACAACATTGATGTACTTTTGAGGTTAGAAAACGTGATCGTCACGTGTGTGTTTGGTGCAGGGAACACCTCACCTCACTGATGTCATGCTGTCTCTGCATCTTGGTCTCAAAGGCCGATTTGTTCTGGGTTAGCTGCTCGTACTGTCAACACAACAAGTAAGAAACAACTAGCGCTCACAACACAATATACCGTCTATAGCAGTCTATAGCAGTAGGACTGATCCCGACCAACATTTCAACTTGGCTCAATGGTGCAAGGTGGTATCAGCTATAACGTTAGTAACAAACTGACAGTTGTCATGAGACATTCATACAGGTAGAGTGTGATTGCTAACGTATATTGACAGACAGACCTTCTGCATTCATTAGCCAGTGAATGTGTATTATTCAACAGCAAATAGCCTAGTGGTTAGAGCGTTGGGCCAGTAACCAAAAGGTTGCTAGATCGAATCCCAGAGCTGACAAGGTAAACATATGACGTTCTGCCCCTGAACAAGGCAGTTAAACCCACTGTTCCCCGGTAGGCCGTCATTGTAAATTAGAATTTGTTCTTAAAACTGACTTGCCTAGTTAAATAAAGGTTAAATATATATATTTTTTTTTACAAATTCTTACCTTGAACAGCATTTCTTGTCTCGTCCCCTCTAGCTGAGGTTCCAGCTGCAGGTTCTTCTCTGGGAGAGAGATGACCAAAACATGTCAGTGTGTGTCCCAGGGCAGCAATGAACTCAGCTTCAACACTTCCCCACTTTCTAGCACACACTCATTTCACTACCTGCCCATATGAACTGACTGAGGATCTGTGTAACCATAGCGATTATGAGCTTGACACCAAAAGTGTCTCTCTGGGGACAGTTTGAACTTTTGGGCTCTCTATTTGGGCTCTCTGGGGACAGTGTGTGATTTTGGGCTCTCTGGGGACAGTTTGGGCTCTCTGGGGACAGTTTGGGCTCTCTGGGGATAGTTTGGGCTCTCTGGGGACAGTTTGGGCTCTCTGGGGACAGTTTGGGCTCTCTGGGGACAGTTTGTGATTTTGGGCTCTCTGGGGACAGTTTGTGAATTTGGGCTCTCTGGGGACAGTTTGTGAATTTGGGCTCCTGGGATAGTAGCGCTTCATCTCCTTACTGAGTCAGATGAACTCATGGATAAAAATGTTATGTCTCTGTGTGCAGTATGAAGGGAGTTGTAGGTCATTTCTGGCGCCATTGCTAACTAGCATTAGCATGACTGGAAGCTCATAATAACCATGGTCCTTGCTCTAAGCATTTGTTTGTGTGTACATGGTGGGCTTTGGCTATACAGTGTCACCCACTTCCCAGTCAAGTTTAGCAACCACCACTAGTGTGTAGGGAGACTCACTGGCCATGTCCACAATGCTGTTGACCAGCTCCTCCTTGTCAGTGGTGACCTGTTTGAGCTGGGGCAGACACACAAACAACTCCAGCAGCACGTCCTCCTGCTCACTCATGTCCTTCAGCTGGGATACACTGGGGACAACACACACAGGCAGTCAGTCAGAGAGGGATATGGTGGGACAGATGGATGAAATCATACCTTGAAGGCAGAACCCAGTGTGTCAGAGTGAGCAATGAGCTGTCGCCCACTCTCAGCTATGATGTGGGCGTGCCCCAAGGGTCAATACTAGGGCCCCTTCTGTTCAGCCTGTAAATTAATGCTCTGCCTGTACTGGGTCTGAAGTTCAAATGTATGCAGATGATACAGTGCTATATGTGCATGCAAAGAGCAAACAACAAGCTGCACAAGAACTCACTACTGTAATGGTCCAGGTTACAAAGTGGCTCAGTGACTCGTGTTTGCATCTCAATGTGAAAACAACTGTCTGCATGTTCTTCACAAAGAGGGCAACAGATGCTACTGAGCCAGATGTCTATGTGTCAGGGGAGAAGCTCCAGGTGGTATCTGATTTTAAGTACCTTGGCATCATACTTGATTCCAACCTCTCTTATAAAAAGTAGGTGAACAAGGTAACTCAAATAACCAAATTCAACTTAGCGAATTTGCGATTCATGCGAAATTGTTTGACTACGGAGGTAGCAAAACTGTACTTCAAATCTATGATACTCCCCCACTTAACATACTGCTTGACTAGTTGGGCCCAAGCTTGATGTACAACATTAAAACCTATTCAGTCTGTCTACAAACAGGCTCTCAAAGTGCTTGATAGGAAGCCGAATAGCCATCATCATCCTCAAAAAGCATGAGCTCTGCCTCCTGGGTGGCGCAGTGGTTAAGGGCGCTGTACTGCAGCGCCAGCTGTGCCACCAGAGACTCTGGGTTCGCGCCCAGGCTCTGTCGCAACCGGGAGGTCCGTGGGGCGACGCACAATTGGCCCAGCGTCGTCCGGGTTAGGGAGGGCTTGGCCGGTAGGGATATCCTTGACTCATCGCGCACCAGCGACTCCTGTGGCGGGCCGGGGGCAGTGCACGCTAACCAAGGTTGCCAGGTGCACGGTGTTTCCACCGACACATTGGTGCGGCTGGCTTCCGGGTTGGATGCGCGCTGTGTTAAGAAGCAGTGTGGCTTGGTTGGGTTGTGTTTCGGAGGATGCATTACTTTCAACCTTCGTCTCTCCCGAGCCCGTATGGGAGTTGTAGCGATGAGACAAGATAGTAGCTACTAAACAATTGGATACCACGAAATTCGGGAGAAAAAAGGGCTAAAATTCAAGGAAAAAAAAAAAGAAAAAAAAGCATGAGCTCCTGAGTTGGGAAAATCTTGTGCGATAAACTGATGCATGTCTTGTATTCAAGATACTAAATGGCCTGGCTCCTCCTCCACTCAGTACTTTTGTTTTTTGGCAGCAGATCCACAAGGTCTGCCATGAGAGGTGACTGTATAGTTCCCCTAAGGAAAAGCACCTTTAGTAAATCCACTTTATCTGTGAGAGCTTCCCATGTCTGGAACATACTGCAATCAGACACAAACAACTGCACCACCGATCACACCTTCACAAAAAACATGAAGACATGGCTAAAGGCCACTCAGACTTGAACATAATCCCCATCTTTGTATGGCCTTTTTCCATGTTGTCTGTAGCTTGTAGGTGTGGAAACACTGTTGCTTTTACATATTTTGTTTAGTTGCTTTCTGTGATGTGTTGCTCTGTTTGCGTGTTGCTTGTCCTATGTTGCTTTGTCTGCGTGCTACAGGTTGCTCCTGTGTTTCTCTGTCTCCGTGCTACGTGTTGTTTGTTCTATGTTGCTCTGTCTGCGTGCTACGTGGTGATTGTTCTATGTTTCTCTGTCTGCATGCTACTTGTTCTGTTTGTCTGCGTGCTATGTGTTGCTTGTTCTATGTTCTCTGTCTGCGTGCTATGTGTTGCTTGTTCTATGTTCTCTGTCTGCGTGCTGCGTGTTGCTTGTCCTATGTTGCTTTGACTGCATGCTACAGGTTGCTCCTGTGTTTGTCTGTGTGCTACATGTTGCTTGTTCTATATTTCTCTGTCTGCGTGCTACATGTTGCTTGTTCTATGTTTCTCTGTCTGCGTGCTACATGTTGCTTGTTAAAACATTTCTCTGTCTGCGTGCTACAGGTTGCTCCTGTGTTTGTCTGCGTGCTACATGTTGCTTGTTCTATGTTTCTCTGTCTGCGCGCTAAATGTTGCTTGTCCTATCGTTGCTCTGTCTGCCTGTTATATGTTTCTCTGTCTGCGTGCTACGTGTTAATTTTGTTCTATGTTTCTCTGTCTGCGCGCTAAATGTTGCTTGTCCTAT